>NW_022587726.1:0-85226 GCF_009834535.1 Camelus ferus
AACTGAGCATGTGGAGAGACGTTTGTTCATCTAGCACAAGGGAACGGGTTGCAGGAGAAACTTTTACTCTGGTTTCTCAGTCTGTTTCCTAGTGCAGTTTTGATGTTCCTGCAGTTTTCACTTTAAATCCGAGTAAGATCTAGTACCTCCCCATAATATATATGGAGTGGAGTTTGCAACTGAAAAGAAAATTGTGTTCCCAACAATCTAGGTGAAGGACGGCTTTCACACACAATTATCTCTCAGAACTGAGCATGTGGAGAGACGTTCGTTCATCTAGCACCAAGGAAAGGGTTTGAAGGAGAAACTTTTACTCTGGTTTCTCAGTCTGTTTCCTAGTGCCGTTTTGAATTTCCTGCAGTTTTCACTGTAAAACCGTGTTGGAGCTAGTACCTCCCCATATATATTTATGGAGAGGAGTTTGCAACTAAAAAGATACTTTATTTTCCCAACAAGCTAGGTTAAATAAGGCTTTCACACACACTTATCTCTCAGAACTCAGCATGTGGAGAGACTTTCATTCACCTAGAAACAAGGGAACGGGTTGCAGGAGAAACTTTTACTCTAGTTTCTCAGTCTGTTTCCTAGTGCCTATTTGAAGTTCCTGCAGTTTTCACTGTTTAAACCGAGTTGGAGCTTGTACCTCCTCTATATATTATGGAGTGGAGTTTTGCAACTGAAT
Source organism: Camelus ferus (assembly GCF_009834535.1). NCBI lineage: Eukaryota > Metazoa > Chordata > Mammalia > Artiodactyla > Camelidae > Camelus > Camelus ferus. The sequence goes on from NW_022587726.1 coordinate 683, forward strand.
GGAAACTTTGTGTTCCCAACAAGCTAGGTGAAGGACGGCTTTCACACACATATCTCTCAGAACTGAGCATGTGGAGAGACGTTCATTCAACTAGCACCAAGGGAACGAGTTGCAGGAGAAAGTTTTACTCTGGGTCACTGTCTGTTTCCTAGTGCCGGTTTGATGTTCCTGCAGTTTTCACTTTAAAACAGATTTGGAGCTATTACCTCCCCATATATATGTATGGAGTGGAGATAGCAACTGAAAAGAATCTTTGTGTTCCAACAAGCTAGTTGAAGGACGGCTTTCACACAAAATTAACTCTCAGGAATCAGCATATGGAGAGATGTTCGTTCTCCTAGCACAAAAGGAACGGGTTGCAGGAGAAACTTTTACTGTGGTTTCTCATTCTTTTTCCTAGTGCCGGTTTGAAGTTCCTGCAGTTTTCACTGTAAAACCGAGTTGGAGCTAGTACCTCCCCTATATATATGCATGGAGTGGAGTTTGCAACTGAAAATAAACATTGTGTTCCCAACAAGCTAGGTGAAGGACGGCTTTCACACACACTTATCTCTCAGAAATGAGCATGTGGAGAGACGTTCATTCATCTAGCATCAAGGGAACAGGTTGCAGGAGCAACTTTTACTCTGGTTTCTCAGTTGGTTTTCTAGTGCCGGTTTGATTTTCCTGCAGTTTTCACTGTAAAACCGAGTTGGAGCTAGTACCTCCCCATATATATGTATGAAGTGGTGTTTGCAACTGAAAAGAAACTTTGTGTTCCCAACAAGCTAGGTGAAGAACGGCATTCACACACATTTATCTCTGAGAATCTGAGCATGAGGAGAGACGTTCGTTCACCTAGCAACAAGGGAACGGGTTTCAGGAGAAACTTTTACTCTGGTTTCTCAGTATGTTTCCTAGTGCTGTTATGAAGTTCCAGCAGTTTTCACTGTAAAACCGAATTGCAGCTAGTACCTCCCCATATATATTTATGGAGTGGAGTTTGCAACTGAAAGAAAATTTGTGTTCCCAACAAGCTAGTTGAAGGATGGTTTTCACACATATATCTCTCAGAACAGAGCATGTGGAGAAACGTACTTTCACCTAGCACCAAGGGAACGGGTTGCAGCAGAAACTTTTACTCTGGTTTCTCAGTCTGTTTCCTAGTGCCGTTTTGAATTTCCTGCAGTTTTCACTGTAAAACCGAGTTTGATCTAGTACCTCCCCCTATATATGCATGGAGTGAAGTTTGCAACTGAAAATAAGCATTGTGTTCCCAACAAGCTAGTTGAAGGACGGCTTTCAGACACACATATATCTCAGAACTGAGCATTTGGAGAGAAGATCGTTCATCTACCACCAAGCTAACGGGTTGCAGGAGAAACTATTACTCTGGTTTCTCAGTCTGTTTCCTAGTGCCGGTTTGAATTTCCTGCAGTTTTCACTGTAAAACCGAGTTGGAACTAGTACTTCCCCATATATATTTATGGAGTGGAATTTGCAACTGAAAGGAACTTGTGTTCCCAACAAGCTAGGTGAAGGACTGCTTTCACACACACTAATCTCTCAGGACTCAGCATATGGAGAGACGTTCGTTCACCTAGCACAAGGGAACGGGTTGCAACAGAAACTTTTACTCTGGTATCTCAGCCTGTTTCCTAGTGCCGGTTTGAAGTTCCTGCAATTTTCACTGGAAAACCGAGTTGGAGCTAATACCTCCCCATATATATGTATGGAGTGGAGTTTGCAAGTTAAAAGAAATTTTGTGTTCCCAACAAGCAAGGTGAAGTACAGCTTTCACACACAAATATATCTCAGAACTGACCATGTGGAGAGACGTTCGTTCATGTAGAACAAATGGAACAGTTTGCAGGGGAAACTTTTACTCTCGTTTCTCAGAATGTTTCCTAGTGCCGGTGTGCAATTCCTGCAATTTTCACTGTAAAACCGAGTTGGAACTAGTACCTCCCCATATATATATATATGCAGTTGTGTTTGCAACTGAAGAGAAACTTTGTGTTTCCAACAAGTTTGGTGAAGGACGACTTTCAAACACACTTATATCTCAGAACTGAGCATGTGGAGAGACGTTCGTTCATCTAGCACAAAGGGAACGGTTTGCAGGAGAAACTTTTACTTTGGTTTCTCAGTCTGTTTCCTAGTGCCGGTTTGAAGTTCCTGCAGTTTTCATTGTAAAACCGATTTGGAGCTAGTACATCCCCATATATATATAAGGAGAGGTGTTTTCAACTGTAAAGGATCTTTGTGTTCCCAACAAGCTGAGTGAAGTACGGATTTCACACACACTTATCTCTCAGAACAGAGCATGTGGTGAGACGTCCGTTCATCTAGCACAAAAGGAACGGGATGCAGTAGAAATTTTACTCTGGTTTCTCAGTCTGTTTGATGGTGCCGGTTTGAAGTTCCTGCAGTTTTCATTGTAAAAAAGATTTGGAGCTAGGTCCTCTCCATATATATGTATGGAAATTTGTTTGAAACTGAAAAGAAACTTTGTGTTCCCAACAAGATAGGTGAAGAATTTCTTTCACACACACTTATCTTTCAGTACTGAGCATGTGGAGAAACGTTCATTCATCTAGCACAAAGGGAACGGGTTGCAGGAGAAGCATTTACTCTGGTTTCTCAGTCTGTTTCCTAGTGCTGGTTTGAAGTTCCTGCAGTTTTCACTGTAAAACAGAGTTGGAGCTAGTACCTCCCCATATATATATAAGGAGAGGTGTTGGCAACTGAAAAGTAACATTGTTTTCCCAACATGTTAGGTGAAGGACGGCTTCCACACACACTTATCACTAAGAACTCAGCATGTGGAGAGACTTTCGTTCATCTAGCACAAATGGAACGGGTTGCAGGAGAATCTTTTACTCTGGTTTCTCAGTCTGTTTCCTAGTGCCGGTTTGAAGTTCCTTCAGTTTTCTTTGTAAATCGGATTTGGTGCTAGTACCTCCCCATATATATGTCAGGGGAGGTGTTTGCAACTGAAAAGAAACTTTGTGTTCCCAACAAGATAGGTGAAGGATTGCTTTTACACACACTTATCTCTCAGAACTTAGCATGTGTACAGACGTTCGTTCATCTAGCACAAATGGAACGGGTTGAAGGGGAAATTTTTACTCTGGTTTCTCAGTCTGTTTCCAAGTGTCGGTTTGAATTTCCTGCAGTTTTCACTGTAAAACCGAGTTGGAGCTTGTACCTCCCCATATATATATAAGGAGAGGTGTTTGCAACTGAAAAAAAACTTTGTGTTCCCAACAAGCGAGGTGAAGTGCGGCTTCCACACACACTTATTTCTCAGAACTCAGCATGTGGAGAGACATTCGTTCATCGAGCACAAAGGGAACGGTTTGCAGGAGAAAATTTTACTCAGGTTTCTCAGTCTGTTTCGTAGTGCCGGTTTGAAATTCCTGCAGTTTTAATTGTAAAACAGATTTGGGGCTAGTACCTCCCCATATATATTTAAGGAGACGTGTTTGCAACTGAAAAGAAACTTTGTGTTCCCAACAAGCTAGGTGAAGGACGGCTTTCACACATACTTATCTGTAAGAACTGAGCATGTGGTGAGACGTTCGTTCATCTAGCACAATGGGAACGGGTTGCAGGGAAACTTTTCTCTGGTTTCTCAGTCTGTTTCCTAGTGCCGGTTTGAAGTTCTTGCAGTTTTCACTGTAAAACCGATTTGGAGCTAGTACCTCTCCATATATATGTATGGAGAGTTGTTTGCAACTGAAAAGAAACTTTCTGTTACCAACAAGATAGGTGAAGGATTGCTTTCACACACACTTATCTCTCAGAACTGAGCATGTGGAGAGACGTTCATTCATATAGCACAAAGGGAACGGGTTGCAGGAGAAAGTTTTGCTCTGGGTTCACATTCTGTTTCCTAGTGCCGGCTTGATGTTCCTGCAGTTTTCACTTTAAAACCGATTTGGAGCTATTACCTCCCCATATATATGTATGGAGTGGAGATATCAACTGAAAAGAATCTTTGTGTTCCAACAAGCTAGTTGAAGGACGGCTTTCACACAAAATTATCTCTCAGGAATCAGCATATGGAGAGATGTTCGTTCTCCTAGCACCAAAGGAACGGGATGCAGGAGAAACTTTTACTCTAGTTTCTCAGTCTGTTTCCTAGTGCCTATTTGAAGTTCCTGCAGTTTTCACTGTTAAACCGAGTTGGAGCTTGTACCTCCCTCTATATATTTATGGAGTGGAGTTTGCAACTGAATGGAAACTTTGTGTTCCCAACAAGCTAGGTGAAGGACGGCTTTCACACACATATCTCTCAGAACTGAGCATGTGGAGAGACGTTCATTCAACTAGCACCAAGGGAACGGGTTGCAGGAGAAAGTTTTACTCTGGGTTCACTGTCTGTTTCCTAGTGCCGGTTTGATGTTCCTGCAGTTTTCACTTTAAAACAGATTTGGAGCTATTACCTCCCCATATATATGTATGGAGTGGAGATAGCAACTGAAAAGAATCTTTGTGTTCCAACAAGCTAGTTGAAGGACGGCTTTCACACAAAATTAACTCTCAGGAATCAGCATATGGAGAGATGTTCGTTCTCCTAGCACAAAAGGAACGGGTTGCAGGAGAAACTTTTACTGTGGTTTCTCATTCTTTTTCCTAGTGCCGGTTTGAAGTTCCTGCAGTTTTCACTGTAAAACCGAGTTGGAGCTAGTACCTCCCCCTATATATGCATGGATTGGAGTTTGCAACTGAAAATAAACATTGTGTTCCCAACAAGCTAGGTGAAGGACGGCTTTCACACACACTTATCTCTCAGAAATGAGCATGTGGAGAGACGTTCATTCATCTAGCATCAAGGGAACATGTTGCAGGAGCAACTTTTACTCTGGTTTCTCAGTTGGTTTCCTAGTGCCGGTTTGATTTTCCTGCAGTTTTCACTGTAAAACCGAGTTGGAGCTAGTACCTCCCCATATATATGTATGAAGTGGTGTTTGCAACTGAAAAGAAACTTTGTGTTCCCAACAAGCTAGGTGAAGAACGGCATTCACACACACTTATCTCTGAGAACTGAGCATGAGGAGAGACGTTCGTTCACCTAGCAACAAGGGAACGGGTTTCAGGAGAAACTTTTACTCTGGTTTCTCAGTATGTTTCCTAGTGCTGTTATGAAGTTCCAGCAGTTTTCACTGTAAAACCGAATTGCAGCTAGTACCTCCCCATATATATTTATGGAGTGGAGTTTGCAACTGAAAAGAAAATTTGTGTTCCCAACAAGCTAGTTGAAGGATGGTTTTCACACATATATCTCTCAGAACAGAGCATGTGGAGAAACGTACTTTCACCTAGCACCAAGGGAACGGGTTGCAGCAGAAACTTTTACTCTGGTTTCTCAGTCTGTTTCCTAGTGCCGTTTTGAATTTCCTGCAGTTTTCACTGTAAAACCGAGTTTGATCTAGTACCTCCCCCTATATATGCATGGAGTGAAGTTTGCAACTGAAAATAAGCATTGTGTTCCCAACAAGCTAGTTGAAGGACGGCTTTCAGACACACATATATCTCAGAACTGAGCATTTGGAGAGAAGATCGTTCATCTACCACCAAGCTAACGGGTTGCAGGAGAAACTATTACTCTGGTTTCTCAGTCTGTTTCCTAGTGCCGGTTTGAATTTCCTGCAATTTTCACTGTAAAACCGAGTTGGAACTAGTACTTCCCCATATATATTTATGGAGTGGAATTTGCAACTGAAAAGGAACTTTGTGTTCCCAACAAGCTAGGTGAAGGACTGCTTTCACACACACTAATCTCTCAGGACTCAGCATATGGAGAGACGTTCGTTCACCTAGCACCAAGGGAACGGGTTGCAACAGAAACTTTTACTCTGGTATCTCAGCCTGTTTCCTAGTGCCGGTTTGAAGTTCCTGCAATTTTCACTGGAAAACCGAGTTGGAGCTAATACCTCCCCATATATATGTATGGAGTGGAGTTTGCAAGTTAAAAGAAATTTTGTGTTCCCAACAAGCAAGGTGAAGTACAGCTTTCACACACAAATATATCTCAGAACTGACCATGTGGAGAGACGTTCGTTCATGTAGCACAAATGGAACAGTTTGCAGGGGAAACTTTTACTCTCGTTTCTCAGAATGTTTCCTAGTGCCGGTGTGCAATTCCTGCAATTTTCACTGTAAAACCGAGTTGGAACTAGTACCTCCCCATATATATATATATGCAGTTGTGTTTGCAACTGAAGAGAAACTTTGTGTTTCCAACAAGTTTGGTGAAGGACGACTTTCAAACACACTTATATCTCAGAACTGAGCATGTGGAGAGACGTTCGTTCATCTAGCACAAAGGGAACGGTTTGCAGGAGAAACTTTTACTTTGGTTTCTCAGTCTGTTTCCTAGTGCCGGTTTGAAGTTCCTGCAGTTTTCATTGTAAAACCGATTTGGAGCTAGTACATCCCCATATATATATAAGGAGAGGTGTTTTCAACTGTAAAGGATCTTTGTGTTCCCAACAAGCTGAGTGAAGTACGGATTTCACACACACTTATCTCTCAGAACAGAGCATGTGGTGAGACGTCCGTTCATCTAGCACAAAAGGAACGGGATGCAGTAGAAATTTTACTCTGGTTTCTCAGTCTGTTTGATGGTGCCGGTTTGAAGTTCCTGCAGTTTTCATTGTAAAAAAGATTTGGAGCTAGGTCCTCTCCATATATATGTATGGAAATTTGTTTGAAACTGAAAAGAAACTTTGTGTTCCCAACAAGATAGGTGAAGAATTTCTTTCACACACACTTATCTTTCAGTACTGAGCATGTGGAGAAACGTTCATTCATCTAGCACAAAGGGAACGGGTTGCAGGAGAAGCATTTACTCTGGTTTCTCAGTCTGTTTCCTAGTGCTGGTTTGAAGTTCCTGCAGTTTTCACTGTAAAACAGAGTTGGAGCTAGTACCTCCCCATATATATATAAGGAGAGGTGTTGGCAACTGAAAAGTAACATTGTTTTCCCAACATGTTAGGTGAAGGACGGCTTCCACACACACTTATCACTAAGAACTCAGCATGTGGAGAGACTTTCGTTCATCTAGCACAAATGGAACGGGTTGCAGGAGAATCTTTTACTCTGGTTTCTCAGTCTGTTTCCTAGTGCCGGTTTGAAGTTCCTTCAGTTTTCTTTGTAAATCGGATTTGGTGCTAGTACCTCCCCATATATATGTCAGGGGAGGTGTTTGCAACTGAAAAGAAACTTTGTGTTCCCAACAAGATAGGTGAAGGATTGCTTTTACACACACTTATCTCTCAGAACTTAGCATGTGTACAGACGTTCGTTCATCTAGCACAAATGGAACGGGTTGAAGGGGAAATTTTTACTCTGGTTTCTCAGTCTGTTTCCAAGTGTCGGTTTGAATTTCCTGCAGTTTTCACTGTAAAACCGAGTTGGAGCTTGTACCTCCCCATATATATATAAGGAGAGGTGTTTGCAACTGAAAAAAAACTTTGTGTTCCCAACAAGCGAGGTGAAGTGCGGCTTCCACACACACTTATTTCTCAGAACTCAGCATGTGGAGAGACATTCGTTCATCGAGCACAAAGGGAACGGTTTGCAGGAGAAAATTTTACTCAGGTTTCTCAGTCTGTTTCGTAGTGCCGGTTTGAAATTCCTGCAGTTTTAATTGTAAAACAGATTTGGGGCTAGTACCTCCCCATATATATGTAAGGAGACGTGTTTGCAACTGAAAAGAAACTTTGTGTTCCCAACAAGCTAGGTGAAGGACGGCTTTCACACATACTTATCTGTAAGAACTGAGCATGTGGTGAGACGTTCGTTCATCTAGCACAAAGGGAACGGGTTGCAGGGAAACTTTTCTCTGGTTTCTCAGTCTGTTTCCTAGTGCCGGTTTGAAGTTCTTGCAGTTTTCACTGTAAAACCGATTTGGAGCTAGTACCTCTCCATATATATGTATGGAGAGTTGTTTGCAACTGAAAAGAAACTTTCTGTTACCAACAAGATAGGTGAAGGATTGCTTTCACACACACTTATCTCTCAGAACTGAGCATGTGGAGAGACGTTCATTCATATAGCACAAAGGGAACGGGTTGCAGGAGAAAGTTTTGCTCTGGGTTCACATTCTGTTTCCTAGTGCCGGCTTGATGTTCCTGCAGTTTTCACTTTAAAACCGATTTGGAGCTATTACCTCCCCATATATATGTATGGAGTGGAGATATCAACTGAAAAGAATCTTTGTGTTCCAACAAGCTAGTTGAAGGACGGCTTTCACACAAAATTATCTCTCAGGAATCAGCATATGGAGAGATGTTCGTTCTCCTAGCACCAAAGGAACGGGTTGCAGGAGAAACTTTTACTCTGGTTTCTCATTCTTTTTCCTAGTGCCGGTTTGAATTTCCTGCAGTTTTCACTGTAAAACCGAGTTGGAGCTAGTACCTCCCCATATATATGCATGGAATGGAGTTTGCAACTGAATGGAAACTTTGTGTTCCCAACAAGCTAGGTGAAGGACGGCTTTCACACACACTTATCTCTCAGAAATGAGCATGTGGAGAGACCTTCATTCATCTAGCACCAAGGGAACGGGTTGCAGGAGAAACTTTTACTCTGGTTTCTCAGTCTGTTTCCTAGTGCCGTTTTGAATTTCCTGCAGTTTTCACTGTAAAACCGGGTTTGATCTAGTACCTCCCTCTATATATGCATGGAGTGAAGTTTGCAACTGAAAATAAGCATTGTGTTCCCAACAAGCTAGGTGAAGGACGGCTTTCAGACACACATATCTCTCAGAACTGAGCATTTGGAGAGAAGTACGTTCATCTAACACCAAGGGAACGGGTTGCAGGAGAAACTATTACTCTGGTTTCTCAGTCTGTTTCCTAGGGCTGGTTTGAATTTCCTGCAGTTTTCACTGTAAAACCGAGTTGGAACTAGTACCTCCCCATATATATTTATGGAGTGGAATTTGCAACTGAAAAGAAACTTTGTGTTCCCAACAAGCTAGGTGAAGGACTGCTTTCACACACACTAATCTCTCAGGACTCAGCATATGGAGAGACGTTCGTTCACCTAGCACCAAGGGAACGGGTTGCAGCAGAAACTTTTACTCTGGTATCTCAGCCTGTTTCCTAGTGCCGGTTTAAAGTTCCTGCAATTTTCACTGGAAAACGGAGTTGGAGCTACTACCTCCCCATATATATGTATGGAGTGGAGTTTGCAAGTTAAAAGAAATTTTGTGTTCCCAACAAGCTAGGTGAAGGACAGCTTTCACACACAAATATATATCAGAACTCAGCATGTGGAGAGACGTTCGTTCATCTAGCACAAAGGGAACGGGTTGCAGGAGAAACTTTTACTTTGGTTTCTCAGTCTGTTTCCTAGTGCCGGTTTGAAGTTCCTGCAGATTTCATTGTAAAACCGATTTGGAGCTAGTACATCCCCATATATATGTAAGGAGAGGTGTTTTCAACTGAAAAGGATCTTTGTGTTCCCAACAAGCTAGTTGAAGTACGGATTTCACACACACTTATCTCTCAGAACAGAGCATGTGGTGAGACGTCCGTTCATCTAGCACAAAAAGAACGGGATGCAGTAGAAACTTTTACTATGGTTTCTCAGTCTATTTGATGGTGCCGGTTTGAAATTCCTGCAATTTTCATTGTAAAAAAGATTTGAAGCTAGGACCTCTCCATATATATGTATGGAAATTTGTTTGAAACTGAAAAGAAACTTTGTGTTCCCAACAAGATAGGAGAAGAATTTCTTTCACACACATTTATCTCTCAGTCCTGAGCATGAGGAGAAACGTTCATTCATCTAGCACAAAGGGAACGGGTTGCAGGAGAAACATTTACTCTGGTTTCTCAGTCTGTTTCCTAGTGCTGGTTTGAAGTTCCTGCAGTTTTCACTGTAAAACAGAGTTGGAGCTAGTACCTCCCGATATATATATAAAGAGAGGTGTTGGCAACTGAAAAGTAACATTGTTTTCCCACCAAGTTAGGTGAAGGACGACTTCCTCACACACTTATCACTAAGAACTCAGCATGTGGAGAGACTTTCGTTCATCTAGCACAAAGGGAACGGGTTGCAGGAGAATCTTTTACTCTGGTTTCTCAGTCTGTTTCCTAGTGCCGGTTTGAAGTTCCTTCAGTTTTCTTTGTAAATCGGATTTGGTGCTAGTAGCTCCCCATATATATGTAAGGGGAGGTGTTTGCAACTGAAAAGAAACTTTGTGTTCCCAACAAGATAGGTGAAGGATTGCTTTTACACACACTTATCTCTCAGAACTTAGCATGTGTACAGACGTTCGTTCATCAAGCACAAATGGAACGGGTTGTAGGGGAAATTTTTACTCTGGTTTCTCAGTCTGTTTCCTAGTGCCGGTTTGAATTTCCTGCAGTTTTCACTGTAAAACCGAGTTGGAGCTTGTACCTCCCCATATATATATAAGGAGAGGTGTTTGCACCTGAAAAGAAACTTTGTGTTCCCAACAAGCTAGGTGAAGTGCGGCTTCCACACACACTTATCTCTCAGAACTCAGCATGTGGAGAAACGTTCGTTCATCGAGCACAAAGGGAACGGGATGCAGAAGAAAATTTTACTCTGGTTTCTCAGTCTGTTTCCTAGTGCCGGTTTGAAGTTCCTGCAGTTTTCATTGTAAAACAGATTTGGGGTAGTACCTCACCATATATATGTAAGGAGAGGTGTTTGCAACTGAAAAGAAACTTTGTGTTCCCAACAAGCTAGGTGAAGGACGGCTTTCACACACACTTATCTCTAATAACTGAGCATGTGGTGAGACGTTCGTTCATCTAGCACAAAAGGAACGGGATGCAGTAGAAACTTTTACTCTGGTTTCTCAGTCTATTTCCTAGTGCCGGTTTGAAGTTCCTGCAGTTTTCACTGTAAAACCGACTTGGAGCTAGGACATCTCCATATATATGTATGGAAAGTTGTTTGAAACTGAAAAGAAACTTTGTGTTCCCAACAAGATTGGTGAAGAATTTCTTTCACATACAATTATCACTCAGAACTGAGCATGTGGAGAGACATTCATTCATCTAGCACAAAGGGAACGGGTTGCAGGAGAAACTTTTACACTGGTTTCTCAGTCTGTTTCCTAGTGCCGGTTTGAAGTTCCTGCACTTTTCACTGTAAAACCGAGTTGGAGCTAGTACCTCCCCATATATATATAAGGTGAGGTGTTTGCAACTGAAAAGTAACTTTGTTTTCCCAACAAGATAGGTGAAGGACGGCTTCCACACACACTTATCTCTCAGAACTCAGCATGTGGAGAGACGTTCGTTCATCTAGCACAAAGGGAACGGTTTGCAGGAGAAACTTTTACTCTGGTTTCTCAGTCTGTTTCCTAGTGCCGGATTGAAGTTCCTTCAGTTTTCTTTGTAAAACCGATTTGGTGCTAGTACCTCCAAATATATATGTAAGGAGAGTTGTTTGCAACTGAAAAGAATCTTTGTGTTCCCAACAAGCTAGGTGAAGGAAGGATTTCACACATACATATCTCTCAGAAATGAGCATGTGTTGAGACTTTCGTTCATCTAGCACAAAGGGAACGGGTTGCAGGGAAACTTTTCTCTGGTTTCTCAGTCTGTTTCCTAGTGCCGGTTTGAAGCTCTTGCAGTTTTCACTGTAAAACTGAGTTGGAGCTAGTACCTCCCCATATATATATAAGGATAGATGTTGGCAACTGAAATGAAACTTTTTTTTCACAACAAGATAGGTGAAGGACAGCTTCCACACACACTTATCTCTCAGAACTCAGCATGTAGAGAGACGTTCGTTCATCTAGCACAAAGGGAACGGGTTGCCGGAGAAATTTTACTCTGGTTTCCCATTCTGTTTCCTAGTGCCGTTTTGAAGTTCCTTCAGTTTTTTGTAAAACCGATTTGGTGCTAGTACCTCCCCATATATATATAAGGAGAGGTGTTTGCAACTGAAAAGAAACTTTGTGTTCCCAACAAGCTAGGTGAAGAATGGCTTTCACACACACTTATCTCTCAGAACTGAGCATGTGGTGAGACGTTCGTTCTTCTAGCACAAAAGGAACGGGATGCAGTAGAAACTTTTACTCTGGTTTCCCAGTCTGTTTCCTAGTGCCGGTTTGAAGTTCCTTCAGGTTTTTGTAAAACCGATTTAGTGCTAGAACCTCCTAATATATATGTAAGGAGAGGTGTTTGCAACTAAAAAGAAACTTTGTGTTCCCAACAAGCTAGGTGAAGGACGGCTTTCACACACACTTATCTCTCAGAAATCAGCATGTGGAGAGACATTCGTTCATCTAGCACAAAGGGAACGGTTTACAGGGAAACTTTTAGTCTGGTTTCTCAGTCTGTTTCCTAGTGCCTGTTTGAAGTTCGTGCAGTTTTCATTGTAAAATCGAGTTGGAGCTAGTACCTCCCCATATATATGTATGGAGTGGAGTTTGCAACTGAAAAGAAACTTTGTGTTCCCAACAAGGTAGGTGAAGGACGGCTTTCACACGCATATCTCTCAGAACTGAGCATGTGGAGAGACGTTCATTAAACTAGCACGATGTGAACGTGTTGCAGTAGGAACTTTTACTCTGGTTTCTCAGTCTGTTTCCTAGTGCAGGTTTGAAGTTCCTGCAGTTTTCACTGGAAAACCGAGTTGGAGTAAGTACCTCCCCATGTATATTTATGGAGTGGAGTTTGAAACGGAAAAGAAATTTTTGTTCCCAACAAGCTAGTTGAAGGACGGCTTTCACACAAATAACTCTCAGAACTGAGCATGTGGAGAGAAGTACGTTCATCTAACACCAAGGGAACGGGTTGCAGGAGAAACTATTACTCTGGTTTCTCAGTCTGTTTCCTAGGGCTGGTTTGAATTTCCTGCAGTTTTCACTGTAAAACCGAGTTGGAACTAGTACCTCCCCATATATATTTATGGAGTGGAATTTGCAACTGAAAAGAAACATTGTGTTCCCAACAAGCTAGGTGAAGGACTGCTTTCACACACACTAATCTCTCAGGACTCAGCATATGGAGAGACGTTCGTTCACCTAGCACCAAGGGAACGGGTTGCAGCAGAAACTTTTACTCTGGTATCTCAGCCTGTTTCCTAGTGCCGGTTTAAAGTTCCTGCAATTTTCACTGGAAAACGGAGTTGGAGCTACTACCTCCCCATATATATGTATGGAGTGGAGTTTGCAAGTTAAAAGAAATTTTGTGTTCCCAACAAGCTAGGTGAAGGACAGCTTTCACACACAAATATATATCAGAACTCAGCATGTGGAGAGACGTTCGTTCATCTAGCACAAAGGGAACGGGTTGCAGGAGAAACTTTTACTTTGGTTTCTCAGTCTGTTTCCTAGTGCCGGTTTGAAGTTCCTGCAGATTTCATTGTAAAACCGATTTGGAGCTAGTACATCCCCATATATATGTAAGGAGAGGTGTTTTCAACTGAAAAGGATCTTTGTGTTCCCAACAAGCTAGTTGAAGTACGGATTTCACACACACTTATCTCTCAGAACAGAGCATGTGGTGAGACGTCCGTTCATCTAGCACAAAAAGAACGGGATGCAGTAGAAACTTTTACTATGGTTTCTCAGTCTATTTGATGGTGCCGGTTTGAAATTCCTGCAATTTTCATTGTAAAAAAGATTTGGAGCTAGGACCTCTCCATATATATGTATGGAAATTTGTTTGAAACTGAAAAGAAACTTTGTGTTCCCAACAAGATAGGTGAAGAATTTCTTTCACACACATTTATCTCTCAGTTCTGAGCATGAGGAGAAACGTTCATTCATCTAGCACAAAGGGAACGGGTTGCAGGAGAAACATTTACTCTGGTTTCTCAGTCTGTTTCCTAGTGCTGGTTTGAAGTTCCTGCAGTTTTCACTGTAAAACAGAGTTGGAGCTAGTACCTCCCGATATATATATAAAGAGAGGTGTTGGCAACTGAAAAGTAACATTGTTTTCCCACCAAGTTAGGTGAAGGACGACTTCCTCACACACTTATCACTAAGAACTCAGCATGTGGAGAGACTTTCGTTCATCTAGCACAAAGGGAACGGGTTGCAGGAGAATCTTTTACTCTGGTTTCTCAGTCTGTTTCCTAGTGCCGGTTTGAAGTTCCTTCAGTTTTCTTTGTAAATCGGATTTGGTGCTAGTAGCTCCCCATATATATGTAAGGGGAGGTGTTTGCAACTGAAAAGAAACTTTGTGTTCCCAACAAGATAGGTGAAGGATTGCTTTTACACACACTTATCTCTCAGAACTTAGCATGTGTACAGACGTTCGTTCATCAAGCACAAATGGAACGGGTTGTAGGGGAAATTTTTACTCTGGTTTCTCAGTCTGTTTCCTAGTGCCGGTTTGAATTTCCTGCAGTTTTCACTGTAAAACCGAGTTGGAGCTTGTACCTCCCCATATATATATAAGGAGAGGTGTTTGCACCTGAAAAGAAACTTTGTGTTCCCAACAAGCTAGGTGAAGTGCGGCTTCCACACACACTTATCTCTCAGAACTCAGCATGTGGAGAAACGTTCGTTCATCGAGCACAAAGGGAACGGGATGCAGAAGAAAATTTTACTCTGGTTTCTCAGTCTGTTTCCTAGTGCCGGTTTGAAGTTCCTGCAGTTTTCATTGTAAAACAGATTTGGGGTAGTACCTCACCATATATATGTAAGGAGAGGTGTTTGCAACTGAAAAGAAACTTTGTGTTCCCAACAAGCTAGGTGAAGGACGGCTTTCACACACACTTATCTCTAATAACTGAGCATGTGGTGAGACGTTCGTTCATCTAGCACAAAAGGAACGGGATGCAGTAGAAACTTTTACTCTGGTTTCTCAGTCTATTTCCTAGTGCCGGTTTGAAGTTCCTGCAGTTTTCACTGTAAAACCGACTTGGAGCTAGGACATCTCCATATATATGTATGGAAAGTTGTTTGAAACTGAAAAGAAACTTTGTGTTCCCAACAAGATTGGTGAAGAATTTCTTTCACATACAATTATCACTCAGAACTGAGCATGTGGAGAGACATTCATTCATCTAGCACAAAGGGAACGGGTTGCAGGAGAAACTTTTACACTGGTTTCTCAGTCTGTTTCCTAGTGCCGGTTTGAAGTTCCTGCACTTTTCACTGTAAAACCGAGTTGGAGCTAGTACCTCCCCATATATATATAAGGTGAGGTGTTTGCAACTGAAAAGTAACTTTGTTTTCCCAACAAGATAGGTGAAGGACGGCTTCCACACACACTTATCTCTCAGAACTCAGCATGTGGAGAGACGTTCGTTCATCTAGCACAAAGGGAACGGTTTGCAGGAGAAACTTTTACTCTGGTTTCTCAGTCTGTTTCCTAGTGCCGGATTGAAGTTCCTTCAGTTTTCTTTGTAAAACCGATTTGGTGCTAGTACCTCCAAATATATATGTAAGGAGAGTTGTTTGCAACTGAAAAGAATCTTTGTGTTCCCAACAAGCTAGGTGAAGGAAGGATTTCACACATACATATCTCTCAGAAATGAGCATGTGTTGAGACTTTCGTTCATCTAGCACAAAGGGAACGGGTTGCAGGGAAACTTTTCTCTGGTTTCTCAGTCTGTTTCCTAGTGCCGGTTTGAAGCTCTTGCAGTTTTCACTGTAAAACTGAGTTGGAGCTAGTACCTCCCCATATATATATAAGGATAGATGTTGGCAACTGAAATGAAACTTTTTTTTCACAACAAGATAGGTGAAGGACAGCTTCCACACACACTTATCTCTCAGAACACAGCATGTAGAGAGACGTTCGTTCATCTAGCACAAAGGGAACGGGTTGCCGGAGAAATTTTACTCTGGTTTCCCATTCTGTTTCCTAGTGCCGTTTTGAAGTTCCTTCAGTTTTTTGTAAAACCGATTTGGTGCTAGTACCTCCCCATATATATATAAGGAGAGGTGTTTGCAACTGAAAAGAAACTTTGTGTTCCCAACAAGCTAGGTGAAGAATGGCTTTCACACACACTTATCTCTCAGAACTGAGCATGTGGTGAGACGTTCGTTCTTCTAGCACAAAAGGAACGGGATGCAGTAGAAACTTTTACTCTGGTTTCCCAGTCTGTTTCCTAGTGCCGGTTTGAAGTTCCTTCAGGTTTTTGTAAAACCGATTTAGTGCTAGAACCTCCTAATATATATGTAAGGAGAGGTGTTTGCAACTAAAAAGAAACTTTGTGTTCCCAACAAGCTAGGTGAAGGACGGCTTTCACACACACTTATCTCTCAGAAATCAGCATGTGGAGAGACATTCGTTCATCTAGCACAAAGGGAACGGTTTACAGGGAAACTTTTAGTCTGGTTTCTCAGTCTGTTTCCTAGTGCCTGTTTGAAGTTCGTGCAGTTTTCATTGTAAAATCGAGTTGGAGCTAGTACCTCCCCATATATATGTATGGAGTGGAGTTTGCAACTGAAAAGAAACTTTGTGTTCCCAACAAGGTAGGTGAAGGACGGCTTTCACACGCATATCTCTCAGAACTGAGCATGTGGAGAGACGTTCATTAAACTAGCACGATGTGAACGTGTTGCAGTAGGAACTTTTACTCTGGTTTCTCAGTCTGTTTCCTAGTGCAGGTTTGAAGTTCCTGCAGTTTTCACTGGAAAACCGAGTTGGAGTAAGTACCTCCCCATGTATATTTATGGAGTGGAGTTTGAAACGGAAAAGAAATTTTTGTTCCCAACAAGCTAGTTGTAGGACGGCTTTCACACAAATAACTCTCAGAACTGAGCATGTGGAGAAACGTTCGATCATCTAGCACCAAGGGGACGGGTTGCAGGAGAAACTTTTACTCTGGTTTGTGAATCTGTTTCCTAGTGCCGTTTTGAAGTTCCTGCAGTTTTCACTGTAAAATTGAGTTGGAGCTAGTACCTCCACATATATATGTATGGAATGGAGTTTGCATCTGAAAAGAAACTTTGTGTTCCCAACAAGCTAGGTGAAGGACAGCTTTCACACATACTTACCTCTCAGAACTGAGCAGGTGGATAGACGTTCGTTCACCTAGCACCAAGGGAACTTGTTGCAAGAGAAACTTTTACTCTACCATCTTAGTCTGTTTCTTAGAGCCGGTTTGATGTTCCTGCAGTTTTCACTGTAAAACAGAGTTTTAGCTATTATCTCCCCATATATATGTAAGGAGTGGAATTTGCAACTGAAAATAAACATTGTGTTCCCAACAAGCTAAGTGAATTACGGCTTCACACACACATCTCTCTCAGAACTGAGCATGTGGAGAGTCATTCGTTCACCTAGCTCCAAGGGAAAGGGTAGCAGGTCAAACTTTTACTCTGGTTTCTCAGTCTGTTTCCTAGTGTCGGTTTAAAGTTCCTGCAGTTTTCACTGTAAAACCGAGTTGTATCTAGTACCTCCCCATATATAAGCATGGAGTGGAGTTTGCAACTGAAAATAAGCATTGTGTTCCCAACAAGCTAGTTGAAGAACGGCTTTCACACACACATATCTCTCAGAACTGAGCATGTGGAAAAACGTTGGTTCACCTAGCACCAAGGGAACGGGTGGCAGGAGGAAATTTTACTCTGGTTTTTCAGTCTGTTTCCTAGTGCCGGTTTGAAGTTCCTGCAGTTTTCACTGTAAAACCGAGTTGGAGCTAGTACCTCCCCATATATATATAAGGAGAGGTGTTTGCAACTGAAAAGAAACTTTGTGTTCCCAACAAGCTAGGTTAAGGACGGCTTCCACACACACTTATCTCTCAGAACTCAGCATGTGGAGAGACTTTCTTTCATCTAGCACAGAGGGAATGGAATGCAGGGGAAACTTTCACTCTGGTTTCTCAGTCTGTTTCGTAGTGCCGGTTTGAAGTTCCTGCAGTTTTCATTGTAAAACAGATTTGGAGCTAGTACCTCCCCATATATATGTAAGGAGAGTTGTTTGCAACTGAAAAGAAACTTTGTGTTCCCAACAAGCTAGGTGAAGAACGGATTTCACACACACTTATCCCTCAGAACTGAGCATGTGGTGAGAAGTTCGTTCATCTAGCACAAAGGGAACAGGATGCAGTAGAAACTTTTACTCTGGTTTCTCAGTCTGTTTCCTAGTGCCGCTTTGAATTTCCTGCAGTTTTCACTGTAAAACCGAGTTGGAGCTAGTACCTCTCCATATATATGTACGGATAGTTGTTTGAAACTGTAAAGAAATTTTGTGTTCCCAACAAGATAGGTGAAGATTTGCTTTCACACACACTTATCTATCAGAACTGAGCATGTGGAGAGACGTTCGTTCATCTAGCACAATGGGAACGGGTTGCAGGAGAAACTTTTACTCTGGTTTCTCAGTTTGTTTCCTAGTGCCGTTTTGAAGTTCCTGCAGTTTTCACTGTAAAACCGAGTTGGAGCTAGTACCTCCCCATAAATATATAAGGAGAAGTGTTTGCAACTGAAAAGAATCTTTGTTTTCCCAACAAGCTAGGTGAAGGACAGCTTCCACACACACTTATCTCTCAGAACTCAGCATGTGGAGAGACGTTCGTTCATCTAGCACAAGGGGAACGGGTTTTAGGAGAAATTTTACTCTGGTTTCCCAGTCTGTTTCCTAGTGCCGGTTTGAAGTTCCTTCAGTTTTTTGTAAAACCGATTTGGTCCTATTAACTCCCCATATATATGCAAGGAGAGGTGTTTGCAACTGAAAAGAAACTTTGTGTTCCCAACAAGCTAGGTGAAGGACGGCTTTCACACACACTTATCCCTCAGAACTGAGCATGTGGTGAGACATTCGTTCTTCCAGCACAAAAGGAACGGGATGCATTAGAAACTTTTTCTCTGGTTTCTCAGTCTGTTTCCTAGTGCCGTTATGAAGTTCCTGCAGTTTTCACTGTAAAACCGAGTTGGAACTAGTACCTCCCCATATATATGTGTGGAGTGGAGTTTGCAACTGAAGAGAAACTTTGTGTTCCCAACAAGCTAGGTGAAGAACGGATTTCACACACACTTATCTCTCAGAACTGAGCATATGGAGAGATGTTAGTTCACCTAGCACCAAGAAAACGGGTTGCGGTTAAAAATTTTACTCTGGTTTCTCAGTCTGTTTCCTAGTGCCGGTTTGAAATTCCTGCACTTATCACTGTAAAACCGAGTTGTAGCTATTACCACCGCCTATATATGTGTGGTGTGGGGTTGGCAACTGAAAATAAACATTGTGTTCCCAACAATCTAGGTGAAGGACGGCTTTTACACACACTTATCCCTCAGAACTGAGCATGTGGAGAGACGTTCGTTCATCTAGCACAATGGGAACCGGTTGCAGGAGAAACTTTTACTCTGGTTTCTCAGTTTGTTTCCTAGTGCCGGTTTGAAGTTCCTGCAGTTTTCACTGTAAAACCGAGTTGGAGCTAGTAACTCCCCATATATATGTATGGAGTGGAGTTTGTAACTGAAAAGAAACTTTGTGTTTGCAACAAGCAAGTTGAAGGACAGCTTTCACACACATATCTCTCAGAACTGAGCATGTGAAGAGACGTTCGTTCAACTAGCACCAAGGGAACGGGTTGCAGGAGAAACTTTCACTCTGGGTTCTCAGCCTCTTTCCGAGTGCCGGTTTGAATTTCCTGCAGTTTTCACTGGAAAAACTAGTTGGAATAAGAACCTCCCCTTATATATATATGGATTGAATTTTGCAACTGAAAAGAAACTTTTTGTTCCCAACAAGATAGGTGAAGGACGGCTTTCACACACACTTATCTCTCAGAAATGAGCATGTGGAGAGACGTTGGTTCACCTAGCAACAATGGAACGGGTTGCAGGAAAAACTATTACTCTAGTTTCTCAGTATGTTTCCTAGTGCCGGATTGAAGTTCCTGCAGTTTTCACTGTAAAACGGATTTGGATCTAGTACCTCCCCCTATATATGCATGGAGTGGAGTTTGCAACTGAAAATAAACATTGTGTTCCCAACAAGCTAGGTGAAGGAAGGCTTTCACACACACTTATCTCTCAGAACTGAGCATGTGGAGAGACGTTTGTTCATCTAGCACCAAGGGAACGGGTTGCAGGAGAAACTTTTACTCTTGTTTCTCAATCTTTTTCATAGTGCCGGTTTGAAATTCCTGCAGGTTTCACTTTAAACCGAGTTGTAGCTAGTACCTACCCATATATATGTATGGAGTGGAGTTTGCAACTGAAAAGAAACTTTGTGTTCCCAAGAAGCTAGGTGAAGTACGGCTTTTACACACACTTATCTCTCAGAACTGAGCATGTGGAGAGACTTTCGTTCACCTAGCACCAAGAGAAATGGTTGCAGTGGAAACTTGTACTCTGGATTCTCAGTCTGTTTCCTAGTGCCGTTTTGAAGTACCGGCAGTTTTCACTGTAAAACCGAGTTGGTGATAGTACCTCCCCTTATATATGTGTGGAGTGGGGTTTGCAACTGAAAAGTAACTTTGTGTTCCCAACATTCTAGGTGAAGGACGGCTTTCACACACTCATATCTCTCAGAACTGAGCATATGAAGAGACGATCGTTGAACTAGCACCAAGGGAACGGTTTGCAGTGGAAATTTTTCTCTGGGTTCTCAGTCTGTTTCTTAGAGCCGGTTTGAAGTTCCTGCAGTTTTCACTGTAAAACAGAGTTTTAGCTATTATCTCCCCATATATATGTATGGAGTGGAATTTGCAACTGAAAATAATCATTGTGTTCCCAACAAGTTAAGTGAAGTGCGGCTTCACACACACATCTCTCTCAGAACTTAGCATGTGGAGAGTCGTTCGTTCACCTATCTCCAAGGGAACGGGTAGCAGGTCAAACTTTTACTCTGGTTTCTCAGTTTGTTTCCTAGTGCCGGTTTGAATTTCCTGCAGTTCTCACTGTAAAACCGAGTTGGAGCTTGTACCTCCCCCTATATATGTATGGAGTGGAGTTTGCAACTGAAAATAAACATTGTGTTCCCAACAAGCTAGGTGAAGGACGGCTTACACACACTTATCTCTCAAAAATGAGCATTTGGGAGAAGTTCGTTCACCTAGCACCAAGGAAAAATTTTGCAGAGGAAACATTTACTCTTGTATCTCAGTCTGTTTAGTAGTGCCGGTATTAATTCCTGCAGTTTTCACTATAAAACCGAGTAGAAACTTGTACCTCCCCTATAAATGTATAGAGTGGAGTTTGCAACTGAAAAGTAACTTTATGTTCCCAACAAGCTAAGTGAAGGACGGCTTTCACACACACTTATCTCTCAGAATTGAGCATGTGGAGAGACTTTGGTTCACCTAGCACCAAGGGAAGGGGTTGCAGGGGTAACATTTACTCTTGTATCTCAGTCTGTTTCCTAGTGCCGATGTGAATTTCCTGCAGTTATCACTGTAAAACCGAGTTGGAGCTAGTACCTCCCCATATATATGTATGGAGAGGAGTTTGCAAATGAAAAGAAACTTTGTGTTCCCAACAAGCTAGGTGAAGGACGGCTTTCACACACAATTATTTCTCAGAACTGAGCATCTGTAGAGACGATCGTTCACCTAGCACCAAGGGAACGGTTTGCAGGAGAAACATTTACTCTGGGTTCTCAGTCTCTTTCCTAGGGCCGTTATGAATTTCTGCAGTTTTCACTGGAAAACCGAGTTGGAGTAAGAACCTCCCCATATATATGTATGGAGTGGAATTTGCAACCGAAAAAACTTTGGGTTCCCATCAAGCTAGGTGAAGGAAGGCATTCACACACACTTATCTCTCAGGACTCAGCATGTGGAGAGACGTTGGTTTACCTAGTAACAAGGAAACGGTTTGCAGGAAAAACTTTTACTCTGGTTTTTCAATATGTTTCCTAGTGCCGGTTTGAATTTCCTGCAATTTTCACTGTAAAACCGATTTGGATCTTGTACCTCCCCCTATATATGCATGGAGTTGGGTTTGCAACTGAAAATAAGCATTGTGTTCAGAACAAGCTAGGTAAACGACGGCTTTCACACACACTTATCTCTTAGAACTGAGCATGTGGAGATATATTCGTTCATCTAGCACCAAGTGAACGGGTTGCAGGAGAAACTTTTACTCTGGTTTCTCAGTCTGTTTCCTAGTGCCGGTTTGAAGTTCCTGCAGTTTTCACTGTAAAACCTGGTTGGAGCTTTTACCTCCCCCTATATATGCATGGATAAGAGTTTGCAACTGAAAATAAACTTTGTCTTCCCAACAAGCTAGTTGAAGGGAGGCTTTCACACACACTTATCTCTCAGAACTGAGCATGTGGAGAGACGTTCGTTCATCTAGCACCAAGGGAACGGGTTGCAGGAGAAATTTTTACTCTGCTTTCTCAGTCTGTTTCCTTGTGCCGGTTTGAATTTCCTGCAGTTTTCACTGCAAAACCGAGTTGGTGCTATTACTTCCCCATATATATTTATGGAGCGGAGTTGGCAACTGAAAAGAAACTTTGTGTTCCCAAGATTCAAGGTGAAGGACGGCTTTCACACACACTTATCTCTCAGAACTGAGCATGTGGAGAGACGTTCGTTCACCTAGCACCAAGGGAACGGGTTGCAGGAGAAACTTTTACTCTGGTTTCTCAGTCTGTTTCCTAGTGCCGATTGAAGTTCCTGCAGTTTTCACTGTAACATCGAGTTGGTGCTTGTACTTCCCCATATATATGTATGGAGTGGAGATTGCAAGTGAAAAGAAACTTTGTGTTCCCCTCATTCTAGGTGAAGGACGGCTTTCAACACTCTTATCTCTCAGATCTCAGCATGTGGAGAGACTTTCGTTCACCTAGCACCAAGGGAACGGTTTGAAGTAGCAAATTTTACTCTGGTTTCTCAGTCTGTTTCCTAGTGCCGGTTTGAAGTTCCTGCAGTTTTCACTGTAAAACCGAGTTGGAGCTAGTACCTCCCCATATATATGTATGGAGTGTAGTTTGCACCTGAAAAGAAACTTTATTTTCCCAACAAGCTAGGTGAACTTCGGCTTTCACACACACTTATCTCTCAGAACTGAGTATGTGGAGAGACGTTCATTCACCTAGCACCAAGGGAACCTTTTGGAGGAGAAAATTTTACTCTGGTTTCTCAGTCTGTTTCCTAGTGCCGGTTTGATGTTCCTGCAGTTTTCACTGTAAAACCGATTTGGTGCTTGTACCTCCGCATATATATGTATGGAGCGGAGATTGCAACTGAAAAGAAACTTTGTGTTCCCAACAATCTAGGTGAAGAACGGCTTTCACATACACTTATTTCTCAGAACTGAGCATGTGGAGAGACTTTCGTTCATCTAGCACAAAGTGAACGGTTTGCAGGGGAAACTTTTACTCTGGTTTCTCAGTCTGTTTCCTAGTGCCGGGTTGATGTTCCTGCATTTTTCACTTTAAAACCGAGTTGGAGCTAGTACTTCCCCATATATATATATGGAGTTGAGTTTGCAAATTAAAAGAAACTTTGTGTTCCCAACAAGCTAGGTGAAGGACAGCTTTCACACACACTTATCTCTCAAAACTTAGCATGTGGAGAGACGTTCGTTCATCTAGATCCAAGGGAACGGTTTGCAGGAGAAACTTTAAATCTGGTTTCTCAGTCTGTTTCCAAGTGCCGGTTTGATGTTCCTGCAGTTTTCACTGTAAAACCGAGTGGAGCTATTACCTCCCAATATATATATATGGAGTGGTGTTTGCAACTGAAAAGAAACTTGGTGTTCCCAACAAGCTAGTTGTAGTTCGGCTTTCACACAAACTTATCTCTCAGAACTGAACATGTGGAAAGACGTTCGTTCATCTAGCACCAAGGGAATGGGTTGTAGGAGAAACTTTTACTCTTTTTTCTCACTCTGTTTCCTAGTGCCGGTTTGAATTTCCTGCAATTATCACTGTAAAACCGAGTTGAATCTAGTACCTCCCATTATATATGCATGGAGTGGAGTATGCAAATGAAAATAAGCATTGTTTTCCCAGCAAGCTTGGTGAAGGACGGCTTTCACACACACTTTCCTCTCAGAACTGAGCATGTGGAGAGACGTTTGTTCATCTAGCACCAAGTTAACGGGTTGCAGGAGAAACATTTACTCTGGGTTCTCAGTCTGTTTCCTAGTGCCGGTTTGAATTTCCTGCACTTTTCACTTTAAACTGAGTTGGAGCTAGTACCTCCCCATATATATGTATGGAGTGGAGTTTGCACCTGAAAAGAAACTTTATTTTCCCAACAAGCTAGTTGAAGTTCGGCTTTCACACACACTTATCTCTCAGAACTGAGCATGTGGAGAGACATTCTTTCACCTAGTAGCAAGGGAACGGGTTGCAGGAGAAACTTTTAGTCTGGTTTCTCAGTCTGTTTACTAGTGCCGTTTTGAAGTTCCTGCAGTTTTCACTGTAAAACCGAGTTGGAGCTTCTACCTCCCCCTATATATGCATGGATAGGAGTTTGCAACTGAAAATAAACTTTGTGTTCCCAACAAGCTAGGTGAAGGACGGCTTTCACACACACTTATCTCTCAGAACTGAGCATGTGGAGAGACGTTCGTTCATCTAGTACCAAGGGAACGGGTTGCAGGAGAAATTTTTACTCTGCTTTCTCAGTCTGTTTCCTTGTGCCGGTTTGAATTTCCTGCAGTTTTCGCTGCAAAACCGAGTTGGTGCTATTACTTCCCCATATATTTATGGAGCGGAGTTGGCAACTGAAAAGAAACTTTGTGTTCCCAGGATTCTAGGTGAAAGACGGCTATCACACACACTTATCTCACAGAACTGAGCATGTGGAGAGACGTTCGTTCACCTAGCACCAAGGGAACGGGTTGCAGGAAAAACTTTTACTCTGGTTTCTCAGTCTGTTTCCTAGTGCCGAATGAAGTTACTGCGGTTTTCATTGTAACATCGAGTTGGTGCTTGTACTTCCCCATATATAAGTATCGAGTGGAGTTTGCAAGTGAAAAGAAACTTTGTGTTCCCCTCATTCTAGGTGAAGGACGGCTTTCAAACACACTTATCTCTCAGATCTCAGCATGTGGAGAGACTTTCGTTCACCTAGCTCCAAGGGAACGGGTTGAATTAGAAAATTTTACTCTGGTTTCTCAGCCTGTTTACTAGTGCCGGTTTGAAGTTCCTGCAGTTTTCACTGTAAAAGCGAGTAGGAGCTAGTTCATCCCCATATATATGTATGGAGTGTAGATTGCAACTGAAAAGAATCTTTGTGTTCCCAAAAAGCTAGGTGAAGTACGGCTTTCACACACACTTATCTCTCAGAACTGAGCATGTGGAGAGACGTTCGTTCATCTAGCACCAAGGGAATGGGTTGCAGGAGTAACATTTACTCTGCTTTCTCAGTCTGTTTCCTAGTGCCGGTATGAATTTCCTGCAGTTTTCACTGCAAAACCGAGTTGGTGCTATTACTTCCCCATATATATTTATAGAGCGGGGTTGGCAACTGAAAAGAAACTTTGTGTTCCCAAGGTTTTAGGTGAAGGACAGCTTTCACACACACTTATCTCTCAGAACTGAGCATGTGGAGAGACGTTCGTTCACCTAGCACCAAGGGAACGGGTTGCAGGAGAAACTTTTACTCTGGTTTCTCAGTCTGTTTTCTAGTGCCGATTGAAGTTCCTGCAGTTTTCACTGTAACATCGAGTTGGTGCTTGTACTTCCCCATATATATTTATGGAGTGGAGTTTGCAAGTGAAAAGAAACTTTGTGTTCCCCTCATTCTAGGTGAAGGACGGCTTTCAAACACACTTATCTCTCAGATCTCAGCATGTGGAGAGACGTTCGTTCATCTAGCACCAAGGGAACGGGTTGCAGGGGCAACTATTACTCTGGTTTCTCAGTCTTTTCCTATTGCCGGTTTTAATTTCCTGCAGTTTTCACTGTAAAACAGATTTGGAGCTAGTACCTCCCCATATATATGTATGGAGTGGAGTTTGAAAATGAAAAGAAACTTTGTGTTCCCAACAAGCTAGGTGAAGTACGGCTTTCACACACACTTATCTCTGAGAACTGAGCATGTGGAGAGACGTTCGGTTACCTAGCACCAAGGGAACGGGTTGCACGAGAAACTATTTCTCTGGTTTCTCAGTCTGTTTCCTAGTGCTGGTTTGAAGTTCCAGCAGTTTTCACTGTAAAACCGAGTTGGTGCTAGTACCTCCCAATATATATGCATGGAATGGAGTTGGCAACTGAAAAGAAACTTTGTGTTCCCTAGATTCTAGGTGAAGGACGGCTTTCAAACTCACTTATCTCTCAGAACTGAGCATCTGGAGAGACGTTCGTTCACCTAGCACCTAGGGACCGGGTTGAAGGGGAAACTTATACTCTGGATTCTCATTCTGATTCCAAGTGCCGGTTTGAAGTTCCTGCAGTTTTCACTGTAAAACCGAGTTGAATCTAGTACCTCCCATTATATATGCATGGAGTGGAGTATGCAAATGAAAATAAGCATTGTTTTCCCAACAAGCTTGTTGAAGGACGGCTTTCACACACACTTTCCTCTCAGAACTGAGCATGTGGAAAGACGTTTGTTCATCTAGCACCAAGGGAACGTGTTGCAGGAGAAACATTTACTCTGGGTTCTCAGTCTGTTTCCTAGTGCCGGTTTGAATTTCCTGCACTTTTCACTTTAAACTGAGTTGGAGCTAGAACCTCCCCATATATATTTATGTAGTGGAGTTTGCACCTGAAAAGAAACTTTATTTTCCCAACAAGCTAGGTGAAGTTCGGATTTCACACACACTTATCTCTCAGAACTGAGCATGTGGAGAGACAATCTTTCACCTAGTTGCAAGGGAACGGGTTGCAGGAGAAATTTTTAGTCTGGTTTCTCAGTTTGTTTCTTAGTGCCGTTATGAAGTTCCTGCAGTTTTCACTGTAAAACCGAGTTGGAGCTTGTACCTCCCCCTATATATGCATGGATAGGAGTTTGCAACTTAAAATAACCTTTGTGTTCCCAACAAGCTAGGTGAAGGACGGCTTTCACACACACTTATCTCTCAGAACTGAGCATGTGGAGAGACGTTCGTTCATCTAGCACCAAGGGAACGGGTTGCAGGAGAAATTTTACTCTGCTTTCTCAGTCTGTTTCCTAGTGCCTGTTTGAATTTCCTGCAGTTTTCACTGCAAAACCGAGTTGGTGCTATTACTTCCCCATATATATTTATGGAGCGGAGTTGGCAACTGAAAAGAAACTTTGTATACCCAAGATTCTAGGTGAAGGACGGCTTTCAAACACACTTATCTCTCAGATCTCAGCATGTGGAGAGACTTTCGTTCACCTAGCACCAAGGGAACGGGTTGAATTAAAA
Source organism: Camelus ferus (assembly GCF_009834535.1). NCBI lineage: Eukaryota > Metazoa > Chordata > Mammalia > Artiodactyla > Camelidae > Camelus > Camelus ferus. The sequence continues at coordinate 27,873 of NW_022587726.1, forward strand.
ATTTTACTCTGGTTTCTCAGTCTGTTTCCTAGTGCCGTTTTGAAGTTCCTGCAGTTTTCAGTGTAAAAGCGATTTGGAGCTAGTTCCTCCCCATATATATGTATGGAGTGGAGATTGCAACTGAAAATAATCTTTGTGTCCCCAAAAAGATAGGTGAAGGACGGCTTTCACACACACTTATCTCTGAGAACTGAGCATGTGGAGAGACGTTCTTTCACCTTGCACCAAGGGAACGGGTTGCAGGAGAAACTTTTATTCTGGTTTCTCAGTCTGTTTCCTAGTGCCGGTTTGTAGTTCCTGCAGTTTTCATTGTAAAACCCAGTTGGTTCTAGTACCTCCCCCTATATATGCATGGAGTGGATTATGCAACTGAAAATAAGCATTGTATTCCCAACAAGCTAGTTGAAGGGAGGCTTTCACACACACTTATCTCTGAGAACTGATCATGTGGAGAGACGTTCGTTCATCTCGCACCAAGGGAACGGTTTGCAGGAGAAACTATTACTCTGGTTTCTCAGTCTGTTTCCAAGTGCCGGTTTGAATTTCCTGCAGTTTTCACTCTAAAACCGATTTGGAGCTATTACCTCCTCATATATATGTATGGAGTGGAGTTTGCACCTGAAAAGAAACTTTATTTTCCCAACAAGCTAGGTGAAGTTCGGATTTCACACACACTTTTCTCTCAGAACTGTGCATGTGGAGAGACGTTCATTCACCTAGCACCAAGGGAACGGTTTGCAGGAGAAAATTTTACTCCTGTTTCTCAGTCTGTTTCCTAGTGCCGGTTTGATATTCCTGCATTTATCACTTTAAAACCGAGTTGGAGCTAGTACCTCCCCATATATATATATGGAGTGGAGTTTGCAATTTAAAAGAAACTTTGTATTCCCAACAAGCTAGGTGTAGGACGGCTTTCAGACACACTTATCTCTCAGAACTGAGCATGTGGAGAGACGTTCGTTCATCTAGCTCCCAGGGAACGGGTTGCAGGACAAACATTTACTCTGGATTCTCAGTCTGTTTCCTAGTGCCTTATGGAAGTTCCTACAGTTTTCACTGGAAACCGAATTGGTGCTGGTACCTACCTATATATATGTATGGAGTGCAGTTTGCAACTGAAAAGAAACTTTGTGTTCCCAACATTCTAGGTGAAGGACAGCTTTCACACCCACTTATCTCTCAGAACTGAGCATGTGGAGAGAAGTTCGTTCATCTAGCACGAATTGAACCGGTTGCAGGTGAAAATTTTACTCTGGTTTCTCAGTCTGTTTCCTAGTGCCGGTTTGATGTTCCTGCAGGTTTCACTGTAAATCCAAGTTGGAACTACTACCTCCCCATATATATGTAAGTATTGGAGTTTGCAACTTAAAAGAAATTTTGTGTTCCCAACAAGCTAGGTGAAGGACAGCTTTCACACTCAATTATCTCACAGAAGTGAGCATGTGGTGAGACTTTCGTTCATCTAGCACAAAGGGAACGGGTTGCCGGACAAACTGTTACTCTGGTTTCTCACACTGTTTCCTAGTGCCGTTTTGATGTTCCTGCAGTTTTCACTGTAAAATCGAGTTGGAACTAGTACCTCCCCATTTATATGTATGGAGTGGTGTTTGCAACTGAAAAGAAACTTTGTGTTCCCAACAAGTTATGTGAAGGACGGCTTTCACAGACACTTATCTCTTAGAACTAAACTTGTGGAGAGACGTTCGTTCATCTAGCACCAAGGGAATGGGTTGCAGGGGTAATTTATAATATGGTTTCTCAGTCTGTTTCCTAGTGCCGGTTTGAAATTCCTGCAGTTTTCACGATAAAACCGAGTTGGAGCTAGTACCTCCCCATATATATGTATGGAGTGGAGTTGGCAACTGAAAAGAAAATTTGTGTTTCCAACAACCTAGGTGAAGGACGGTTTTCACACAAATATCTCTCAGAACTGAGCATGTGTAGAGACGTTCGTTCAACTAGCACCAAGGGAACGGGTTGCAGGGGAAACTTTTACTGTGGTTTCTCAGTCTGTTTCCTAGTGCCGGTTTGAATTTCCAGCAGTTTTCACTGTAAAATCGAGTTGGATCTAGTACCTCCCCCTATATATGCATGGTGTGGAGTTTGCAAATGAAAATAAGCATTGTGTTCCCAACAATCTAGGTGAAGGACGGCTTTCACACACACTTATCTCTCCGAACTGAGCATGTGGAGAGACGTTCGTTCATCTAGCACAACGGGAACGGGTTGCAGGAGAAACTTGTACTCTGGTTTCTCAGTCTGTATCCTAGTGCCGGTTTGAATTTCCTGCAGTTTTCACTGTAAAACCGAGTTGGAGCTAGTACCTCCCCATATATATGTACGGATTGGAGTTTGCAACTGAAAAGAAACTTTATTTTCCCAACAAGCTAGGTGAAGGACGGCTTTCACACACACTTTTCTCTCAGAACTGAGCATGTGGAGAGACGTTCATTCACCTAGCACCAAGGTAACGGGTTGCAGGAGAAACTTTTACTCTGGTTTCTCAGTCTGTTTCCTAGTGCCGGTTTGAAGTTCCTGCAGTTTTCACTGTAAAACCGAGTTTAATCTAGTATCTTCCCCTATATATGCATGGAGAGGAGTTTGCAAATGAAAATAAGCATTGTGTTCCCAACAAGTTAGGTGAAGGACGGCTTTCACACACACTTAACTCTCAGAAATGAGCATGTGGAGAGACGTTAGTTCATCTAAGAAAAAGGGAAAGGGTTGCATGGGGAAATTTTATTCTGGTTTCTCAGTCTTTTTCCTAGTGCCGTATAGAAATTCCTGCAGTTTTCACTGTAAAACTGATTTGGAGGTAGTACCTCCCCCTATATATGTATGGAGTGGAATTTGCAACTGAAAAGAAACTTTGTGTTCCCAACAAGCTAGGTGAAGGACGGGTTTCACACACATTTATCTCTCAGAACTGAGCGTGTGGAAAGATGTTCATTCATCTAGCACCAAGGGAATGGGTTGCAGAAGAAACTTTTACTCTGGTTTCTCAGTCTGTTTCCTAGTGCCGGTTTGAATTTCCTGCAGTTTTCACTGTAAAACCGAGTTGGAGCTTTTACCTCCCCATATAAATATATGGAGTGGTGTTTGCAACTGAAAAGAAACTTTGTGTTCCCAACAAGCTAGGTGAAGGACGGCATTCACACACAATTATCTCTGAGAACTGAGCATGTGGAGAGACGTCCGTTCACCTAGCAACAAGGGAACGGGTTGCAGGAGAAACTATTACTCTGGTTTCTCAGTATGTTTCCTAGTGCCGTATGGAAGTTCCTACAGTTTTCACTGTAAAACCGATTTGGAGCTAGTACCTTCCCATATATATGTATGGAGTGGAGTTTGCAACTGAAAAGAAACTTTGTGTTCCCAACAAGCTAGTTGAAGGACGGCTTTCACACACACATATCTCTTAGAACTGAGCATGTGGAGAGACGTTCGTTCACCTAGCACCAAGGGAACGGGTTGCAGGGGTAAATTATAATATGGTTTCTCAGTCTGTTTCCTAGTGCCGGTTTGAAATTCCTGCAGTTTTCACGATAAAACCGAGTTGGAGCTAGTACATCCCCATATATATGAATGGAGTGGAGTTGGCAACTGAAAAGATAATTTGTGTTTCCAACAACCTAGGTGAAGGACGGTTTTCACACAAATATCTCTCAGAACTGAGCATGTGGTGAGACGTTCGTTCAACTAGCATCAAGGGAACGGGTTGCAGGAGAATCTTTTAATCTGGATTCTCAGTCTGTTTCCTAGTGCCGGTTTGAAGTTCCTGCATTTTTCACTGTAAAACCGAGTTTGATCTAATACCTCCCCTATATATGCATGGGGTGGAGTTTGCAACTGAAAATAAGCATTGTATTCCCAACAAGCTAGGTGTAGGACGGCTTTCAGACACACTTATCTCTCAGAACTAAGCATGTGGAGAGACGTTCGTTCATCTAGCACCCAGGGAATGGGTTGCAGGACAAACATTTACTCTGGATTCTCAGTCTGTTTCCTAGTGCCGTATGGAAGTTCCTACAGTTTTCACTGGAAAACCGAATTGGTGCTGGTACCTACCTATATATATGTATGGAGTGGAGTTTGCAACTGAAAAGAAACTTTGTGTTCCCAACATTCTAGGTGAAGGACGGCTTTCACACACACTTATCTCTCAGAACTTAGCATGTGGAGAGACGTTCGTTCATCTAGCACGAATTGAACCGGTTGCAGGTGAAAATTTTACTCTGGTTTCTCAGTCTGTTTCCTAGTGCCGGTTTGATTATCCTGCAGGTTCCACTGTAAAACCAAGTTGGAACTAGTTCCTCCCCATATATATGTAAGTATTGGAGTTTGCAACTTAAAAGAAATTTTGTGTTCTCAACAAGCTAGGAGAAGGACAGCTTTCACACTCAATTATCTCACAGAAGTGAGCATGTGGTGAGACTTTCGTTCATCTAGCACAAAGGGAACGGGTTGCCGGACAAACTGTTACTCTGGTTTCTCATTCTGTTTCCTAGTGCCGTTTTGATGTTCCTGCAGTTTTCACTGTAAAATCGAGCTGGAAATATTACCTCCCCATTTATATGTATGGAGTGGTGTTTGCAACTGAAAAGAAACTTTGTGTTCCCAACAAGTTATGTGAAGGACGGCTTTCACAGACACTTATCTCTCAGAACTAAACTTGTGGAGAAACGTTCGTTCATCTAGCACCATGGGAATGGGTTGCAGGGGTATGTTATAATATGGTTTCTCAGTCTGTTTCCTAGTGCCGGTTTGAAATTCCTGCACTTTTCACGATAAAACCGAGTTGGAGCTAGTACATCCCCATATAAATGTATGGAGTGGAGTTTGCAACTGAAAAGAAATTTTGTGTTCCCAACAAGCTAGGTGAAGGACAGCTTTCACACACACTTATCTCTCAGAACTGAGCATGTGGAGGGACGTTCGTTCACTTGGAACCAAGGGAACGGGTTGCAGGAGAAACTTTTACTCTGGGTTCTCATTCTGTTTCCAAGAGCCGGATTGAAGTACCTGCAGTTTTCACTGGAAAACCGAGTTGGAGCTACTACCTACCAATATATATGTATGAATTGGTGTTTGCAACTGAAAAGAAACTTTGTGTTCCCAACAAGCTAGTTGAAGGACGGCTTTCACACACACATATCTCTCAGAATTGAGCATGTGAAAGACGTTCGTTCATCTACCACGAAGTGAATGGGTTGCAGTGGATAATTTTACTCTGATTTCTCAGTCTGTTTCCTAGTGATGGTTTGATGTTCCTGCAGTTTTCATTGTAAAACCGATTTGGAGCTATTACCTCCCCATATATATGTATGGAGTGGAGTTGGCAACTGAAAAGAAAATTTGTGTTCCCAACAAGCTAGGTGAAGGACGGTTTTCACACAAATATCTCTCAGAACTGAGCATGTGGAGAGACGTTCGTTCAACTAGCACCAAGGGAACGGGTTGCAGGGGAAACTTTTACTCTGGTTTCTCAGTGTGTTTCCTAGCGCCGGTTTGAATTTCCTGCAGTTTTCACTGTAAAACCGAGTTGGATCTTGTACCTCCCCCAATAAATGCATGGAGTGGAGTTTGCAACTGAAAATAAGCATTGTGTTCCCAACAAGCTAGGTGAAGTACGGCTTTCAGACACACTTATCTCTCAGAACTGAACATGTGGAGAGACGCTCGTTCACCTAGCACCAAGGGAACGGTATGCAGGAGAAACTTTTACTCTGGTTTCTCAGTCTGTATCCTAGTGCCGGTTTGAATTTCCTGCAGTTTTCACTGTAAAACCGAGTTGGAGCTAGTACCTCCCCATATATATGTACGGAATGGAGTTTGCAACTGAAAAGAAACTTAATTTTCCCAACAAGCTAGGTTAAGGACGGCTTTCACACACAATTTTCTCTCAGAACTGAGCATGTGGAGAGACGTTCGTTCATCTAGCACAAAGGGAACGGGTTGCAGGAGAAACATTAACTCTGGTTTCTCAGTCTGTTTCCTAGTGCCGGTTTGAAGTTCCTGCACTTTTCACTGTAAAACCGAGTTTAATCTAGTATCTCCCCCTATATATGCATGGAGTGGAGTTTGCAAATGTAAATAAGCATTATGTTCCCAACAAGCTAGGTGAAGGACGGCTTTCACACACACTTATCTCTCAGAACTCAGCATGTGAAGAGACGTTCGTTCATCTAGCACCAAGGGAACGGTATGCAGGAGAAACTTTTACACTGGTTTCTCAGTTTGTTTCCTAGTGCCGTTTTGAATTTCCTGCAGTTTTCCCTGTAAAACCGAGTTGGAGCTAGTACCTCCCCATATATATTTATGGAGTGGAGTTTGCAACTTAAAAGATACTTTATTTTCCCAACAAGCTAGGTGAAGGACGGCTTTCACACACAATTATCTCTCAGAACTGAGCATGTGGAGAGACTTTCATTCACCTATCAACAAGGGAACGGGTTGCAGGAGAAATATTTACTCTGGATTCTCAGTCTGTTTCCTAGTGCCGGTTTGAAGTTCCTGCAGTTTTCACTGGAAAACCGAGTTGGTGCTTGTACCTACCTATATATATGTATGGAGTGGGGTTTGCAACTGAAAAGAAACTTTGTGTTCCCAAAATTCTTGGTGAAGGTCGGCTTTCACACACACTTATCTCTCAGAACTGAGCATGTGGAGAGACGTTCATTCACCTAGCACCAAGGGAACGGGTTGAAAGGGAAACTTATACTCTGTGTTCTCAGTCTTTTTCCTAGAGCCGGTTTGAAGTTCCTGCAGTTTTAACTGTAAAATTGAGTTGGAGAATGTACATCCCCTTATATATTTATGGAGTGGAGTTGGCAACTGAAAAGAAAATTTGTGTTCCCAACAAGCTAGTTGAAGGACGGTTTTCACACATATATCTCTGAACTGAGCATGTGGAGAGATGTTCAATCAACTAGCACCAAGGGAACTGGTTGCAGGGGAAACTTTTACTCTGGTTTCTCAGTCTGTATCCTAGTGCCGTTTAGAATTTCCTACAGTTTTCACTGTAAAACCGAGTTGGATCTTGTACCACCCCCTATATATGCATGGAGTGGAATTTGCAACTGAAAATAAGCATTGTGTTCCCAACAAGCTATGTGAAGGACGGCTTTCACACACAATTATCTCTCAGAACTGAGCATGTGGAGAGACTTTCATTCACCTAGCAACAAGGGAACGGGTTGCAGGAGAAATTTTTACTCTGGTTTCTCAGTCTGTTTCCTAGTGCCGCTTTGAAGTTCCTGCAGTTTTCACTGGAAAACCGAGTTGGTGCTTGTACCTACCTATATATATGTATGGAGTGGGGTTTGCAACTGAAAAGAAACTTTGTGTTCCCAACATTCTTGGTGAAGGACGGCTTTCAGACACAATTATCTCTCAGAATTGAGCATGTGGAGAGACTTTCGTTCATCTAGCAACAAGGGAACTGGTTGCAGGACAAACATTTACTCTGGATTCTCAGTCTGTTTCCTAGTGCCGTTTTGAATTTCCTGCAGTTATCCCTGTAAAACCGATTTGGAGCACATACCTCTCCATATATATTTATGGAATGGAGTTTGCAACTGAAAGATACTTTACTTTCCCAACAAGCTAGGTTAAGTACGGCTTTCACATACACTTATCTCTCAGAACTGAGTATGTGGAGAGACTTTCATTCACCTAGCAACAAGGGAACGGGTTGCAGGAGAAACTTTTACTCTGGTTTCTCAGTCTGTTTCCTAGTGCCGGTTTGATGTACCTGCATTTTTCTCTGTAAAACCGAGTTGGAGCTAGTACCTCCCCATATAAATGTATGGAGTGGAGTTTGCAACTGAAAAGAAATTTTGTGTTCCCAACAAGCTAGGTGAAGGACAGCTTTCACACACACTTATCTCTCAGAACTGAGCATGTGGAGGGACGTTCGTTCACTTGGAACCAAGAGAACGGGTTGCAGGAGAAACTTTTACTCTGGGTTCTCATTCTGTTTCCAAGAGCCGGATTGAAGTACCTGCAGTTTTCACTGGAAAACCGAGTTGGAGCTACTACCTACCAATATATATGTATGAAGTGGTGTTTGCAACTGAAAAGAAACTTTGTGTTCCCAACAAGCTAGTTGAAGGACGGCTTTAACACACATATATCTCTCAGAATTGAGCATGAGGAGAGACGTTCGTTCATCTACCACGAAGTGAACGGGTTGCAGTGGAAAATTTTACTCTGATTTCTCAGTCTGTTTCCTAGTGATGGTTTGATGTTCCTGCAGTTTTCATTGTAAAACCGATTTGGAGCTATTACCTCCCCATATATATGTATGGAGTGGAGTTGGCAACTGAAAAGAAAATTTGTGTTCCCAACAAGCTAGGTGAAGGACGGTTTTCACACAAATATCTCTCAGAACTGAGCATGTGGAGAGACGTTCGTTCAACTAGCACCAAGGGAACGGGTTGCAGGGGAAACTTTTACTCTGGTTTCTCAGACTGTTTCCTAGTGCCGGTTTGAATTTCCTGCAGTTTTCACTGTAAAACCGAGTTGGATCTAGTACCTCCCCCAATAAATGCATGGAGTGGAGTTTGCAACTGAAAATAAGCATTGTGTTCCCAACAAGCTAGGTGAAGGACGGCTTTCACACACACTTATCTCCCAGAACTGAGCATGTGGAGAGACGTTCGTTCACCTAGAACCAAGGGAACGGGTTGCAGGAAAAACTTTTACTCTGGGTTCTAATTCTGTTTCCTAGAGCCGGTTTGAAGTTCCTGCAATTTTCACTGGAAAACCGAGTTGGAGCTAGTACCTACCCATATATATGTATGAAGTGGAGTTTGCAACTGAAAAGAAACTTTGTGTTCCCAACAAGCTAGTTGAAGGACGGCTTTCACACACACTTATCTCTCAGAACTGAGCATGTGGAGAGACGTTCGTTCATCTAGCACGAAGTGAACGGGTTGCAGGGGAAAATTTTACTCTGGTTTCTCAGTCTGTTTCCTAGTGCCCGTTTGATGTTCCTGCAGTTTTCACTGTAGAACCGAGTAGGAGCTAGTACCTCCAGATATATATGTATGGAGTGGAGTTTGCAACTTAAAAGAAATTTTGTGTTCCCAACAAGCTAGGTGAAGGACAGCTTTCACACACACTTATGTCTCAGAAGTGAGCATGTGGAGAGACTTTCGTTCATCTAGCACAAAGGGAACGGTTTGCCGGACAAACTATTACTCTGGTTTCTCAGTCTGTTTCCTAGTGCCGTTTTGATGTTCCTGCAGTTTTCACTGTAAAACCGAGTTGGAGCTAGTACCTCCCAATATATATGTATCGAGTGGTGTTTGTAACTGAAAAGAAACTTTGTGTTCCCAACAAGCTATGTGAAGGACGGCTTTCACACACACTTATCTCTCAGATCTAAGCTTGTGGAGAGACGTTCGTTCATCTAGCACCAAAGGAATGGGTTGCAGGTGTAAATTTTAATCTGGTTTCTCAATATGTTTCCTAGTACCGGTTTGAAATTCCTGCAGTTTTCACTGTAAAACAGAGTTGGAGCTAGTACCTCCCCATATATATGTATGGAGTGGATTTGGCAACTGAAAAGAAAATTTGTGTTCCCAACAATCTAGGTGAAGGACGGTTTTCACACAAATATCTCTCAGAACTGAGCATGTGGAGAGACGTTCGTTCAACTAGCACCAAGGGAACGGGTTGCAGGGGAAACTTTTACTCTGGTTTCTCAGACTGTTTCCTAGTGCCGGTTTGAAGTTCCTGCAGTTTTCACTGGAAAACCGAGTTGGTGCTTGTACCTACCTATATATATGTATGGAGTGGGGTTTGCAACTGAAAAGAAACTTTGTGTTCCCAACATTCTTGGTGAAGGACGGCTTTCAGACACAATTATCTCTCAGAATTGAGCATGTGGAGAGACTTTCGTTCATCTAGCAACAAGGGAACTGGTTGCAGGACAAACATTTACTCTGGATTCTCAGTCTGTTTCCTAGTGCCGTTTTGAATTTCCTGCAGTTATCCCTGTAAAACCGATTTGGAGCACATACCTCTCCATATATATTTATGGAATGGAGTTTGCAACTGAAAGATAATTTACTTTCCCAACAAGCTAGGTTAAGTACGGCTTTCACATACACTTATCTCTCAGAACTGAGTATGTGGAGAGACTTTCATTCACCTAGCAACAAGGGAACAGGTTGCAGGAGAAACTTTTACTCTGGTTTCTCAGTCTGTTTCCTAGTGCCGGTTTGAAGTACCTGCATTTTTCTCTGTAAAACCGAGTTGGAGCTAGTACCTCCCCATATAAATGTATGGAGTGGAGTTTGCAACTGAAAAGAAATTTTGTGTTCCCAACAAGCTAGGTGAAGGACAGCTTTCACACACACTTATCTCTCAGAACTGAGCATGTGGAGGGACGTTCGTTCACTTGGAACCAAGAGAACGGGTTGCAGGAGAAACTTTTACTCTGGGTTCTCATTCTGTTTCCAAGAGCCGGATTGAAGTACCTGCAGTTTTCACTGGAAAACCGAGTTGGAGCTACTACCTACCAATATATATGTATGAAGTGGTGTTTGCAACTGAAAAGAAACTTTGTGTTCCCAACAAGCTAGTTGAAGGACGGCTTTAACACACATATATCTCTCAGAATTGAGCATGAGGAGAGACGTTCGTTCATCTACCACGAAGTGAACGGGTTGCAGTGGAAAATTTTACTCTGATTTCTCAGTCTGTTTCCTAGTGATGGTTTGATGTTCCTGCAGTTTTCATTGTAAAACCGATTTGGAGCTATTACCTCCCCATATATATGTATGGAGTGGAGTTGGCAACTGAAAAGAAAATTTGTGTTCCCAACAAGCTAGGTGAAGGACGGTTTTCACACAAATATCTCTCAGAACTGAGCATGTGGAGAGACGTTCGTTCAACTAGCACCAAGGGAACGGGTTGCAGGGGAAACTTTTACTCTGGTTTCTCAGACTGTTTCCTAGTGCCGGTTTGAATTTCCTGCAGTTTTCACTGTAAAACCGAGTTGGATCTAGTACCTCCCCCAATAAATGCATGGAGTGGAGTTTGCAACTGAAAATAAGCATTGTGTTCCCAACAAGCTAGGTGAAGGACGGCTTTCACACACACTTATCTCCCAGAACTGAGCATGTGGAGAGACGTTCGTTCACCTAGAACCAAGGGAACGGGTTGCAGGAAAAACTTTTACTCTGGGTTCTAATTCTGTTTCCTAGAGCCGGTTTGAAGTTCCTGCAATTTTCACTGGAAAACCGAGTTGGAGCTAGTACCTACCCATATATATGTATGAAGTGGAGTTTGCAACTGAAAAGAAACTTTGTGTTCCCAACAAGCTAGTTGAAGGACGGCTTTCACACACACTTATCTCTCAGAACTGAGCATGTGGAGAGACGTTCGTTCATCTAGCACGAAGTGAACGGGTTGCAGGGGAAAATTTTACTCTGGTTTCTCAGTCTGTTTCCTAGTGCCCGTTTGATGTTCCTGCAGTTTTCACTGTAGAACCGAGTAGGAGCTAGTACCTCCAGATATATATCTATGGAGTGGAGTTTGCAACTTAAAAGAAATTTTGTGTTCCCAACAAGCTAGGTGAAGGACAGCTTTCACACACACTTATGTCTCAGAAGTGAGCATGTGGAGAGACTTTCGTTCATCTAGCACAAAGGGAACGGTTTGCCGGACAAACTATTACTCTGGTTTCTCAGTCTGTTTCCTAGTGCCGTTTTGATGTTCCTGCAGTTTTCACTGTAAAACCGAGTTGGAGCTAGTACCTCCCAATATATATGTATCGAGTGGTGTTTGTAACTGAAAAGAAACTTTGTGTTCCCAACAAGCTATGTGAAGGACGGCTTTCACACACACTTATCTCTCAGATCTAAGCTTGTGGAGAGACGTTCGTTCATCTAGCACCAAAGGAATGGGTTGCAGGTGTAAATTTTAATCTGGTTTCTCAATATGTTTCCTAGTACCGGTTTGAAATTCCTGCAGTTTTCACTGTAAAACAGAGTTGGAGCTGGGACCTCCCCATATATATGTATGGAGTGGATTTGGCAACTGAAAAGAAAATTTGTGTTCCCAACAATCTAGGTGAAGGACGGTTTTCACACAAATATCTCTCAGAACTGAGCATGTGGAGAGACGTTCGTTCAACTAGCACCAAGGGAACGGGTTGCAGGGGAAACTTTTACTCTGGTTTCTCAGACTGTTTCCTAGTGCCGGTTTGATTTTCCTGCAGTTTTCACTGTAAAACCGAGTTTGATCTAGTACCTCCCCCTATATATGCATGGAGTGGAGTTTGCAACTGAAAATAAGCATTGTGTTCCCAACAAGCTAGGTGAAGGACGGCTTTCACACACACTTATCTCTCAGAACTGAGCATGTGGAGAGACGTTCGTTCATCTAGCACCAAGGGAACGGGTTGTAGGTAAAACTTTTACTCTGGGTTCTAATTCTGTTTACAAGAGCCGGTTTGAAGTTCCTGCAATTTTCACTGGAAAACCGAGTTGGAGCTAGTACCTACCCATATATATGTATGAAGTGGAGTTTGCAACTGAAAAGAAACTTTATTTTCCTAACAAGCTAGGTGAAGGACGGCTTTCACACACAATTTTCTCTCACAACTGAGCATGTGGAGAGACGTTCGTTCATCTAGCACCAAGGGAACGGGATGCTGGAGAAACTTTTACTCTGGTATCTCAGTCTGTTTCCTAGTGCCGGTTTGAAATTCCTGCAGTTTTCATTGGAAAACCGAGTTGGTGCTTGTACCTACCTATATATATATATGGAGTGGGTTTGCAACTGAAAAGAAACTTTGTGTTCCCAACATTCTAGGTGAAGGACGGCTTTCACACACACTTATCTCTCACAACTGAGCATGTGGAGAGACGTTCGTTCACCTAGCACCAAGGGAACGGGTTGCAGTAGAAACTATTACTCTGGGTTCTCAGTCTGTTTTCTAGAGCCGGATTGATGTTCCTGCAGTTTTCACTGTAAAACCGAGTTGGAGCTAGAACCTCCCCATATATATGTATGGAGTGGATTTTGCAACTTTAAAGAAATTTTGTGTTCCCAACAAGCTAGGTGAAGCACAGCTTTCACACACACTTATCTCTCAGAACTGAGCATGTGGAGAGACGTTCGTTCAACAAGGACCAAGGGAACGGTTTGCAGGAGAAACTTTTAATCTGGTTTCTCAGTCTGTTTCCTAGTGCCGGTTTGAAGTTTCTGCAGTTTTCCCTGTAAAACCGAGTTTGATCTAATACCTCCCCCTATATATGCATGGAGTGGAGTTTGCAACTGAAAATAAGCATTGTGTTCCCAACAAGCTAGGTGAAGAACGGCTTTCAGACACACTTATTTCTCAGAACTGAGCATGTGGAGAGACGTTCGTTCATCTAGCACCCAGGGAAAGGGTTGCAGGAGAAACTTTTACTCTGGTTTCTCAGTCTGTTTCCTAGTGCCTGTTTGAAGTTCCTGCAGCTTTCACTGGAAAACCTAGTTGGTGCTACTACCTACCAATATATATGTATGGAGTGGAGTTTGCAACTGAAAAGAAACTTTGTGTTCCCATCATTCTAGGTGAAGTACGGGTTTCACACACACTTATCTCTCAGAACTCAGCATGTGGAGCGGCGTTCGTTCACCTAGAAACAAGGGAACGGGTTGCAGGAGAAACTTTTACTCTGGGTTCTCATGCTGTTTCCTAGAGTCGGTTTGAAGTTCCTGCAATTTTCACTGGAAAACCGAGTTGGAGCTAGTACCTACCCATATATATGTATGAAATGGAGTTTGCAATTGAAAAGTAACTTTGTGTTCCCATCAAGCTAGTTGAAGGACGGCTTTCACACACACTTATCTCTCAGAACTGAGCATGTGGAGAGACGTTCGTTCATCTAGCACGAAGTGAACGGGTTGCAGGGGAAAATTTTACTCTGGTTTCTCAGTCTGTTTCCTAGTGCCCGTTTGAAGTTCCTGCAGTTTTCACTGGAATACCGAGTTGGTGCTAGTACCTACGTATATATATGTATAGAGTGGAGTTTGCAACTGAAAAGAAACTTTGTGTTCCCAACATTCTATGTGAAGGACGGCTTTCACACTCACTTTTCTCTCAGAACTGAGCATGTGGAGAGACGTTCGTTCAACTAGCACCAAGGGAACGGGTTGCAGGGAAACTTTTACTCTGGTTTCTCAGTGTGTTTCCTAGTGCCGGTTTGAATTTCCTGCAGTTTTCACTGTAAAACCGAGTTGGATCTAGTACCTCCCCCTATATATGCATGGAGTGGAGTTTGCAACTGAAAATAAGCATTGTGTTCCCAACAAGCTAGGTGAAGGACGGCATTCACACACACTTATCTCTCAGAACTGAGCATGTGGAGAGACGTTTGTTCATCTAGCACCAAGGGAACGGGTTGCTGGAGAAACTTTTACTCTGGTATCTCAGTCTGTTTCCTAGTGCCGGTTTGAAATTCCTGCAGTTTTCATTGGAAAACCGAGTTGGTGCTAGTACCTACCTATATATATTTATGGAGTGGGTTTGCAACTGAAAAGAAACTTTGTGTTCCCAACATTCTAGGTGAAGGACGGCTTTCAGACACACTTATCTCTCAGAACTGAGCATGTGGAGAGACGTTCGTTCATTTAGCACCCAGGGAATGGTTTGCAGGAGAAACTTTACTCTGGTTTCTCAGTCTGTTTCCTAGTGCCGGTTTGAAGTTCCTGCAGATTTCACTGGAAAAACTAGTTGGTGCTACTACCTACCAATATATATGTATGGAGTGGAGTTTGCAACTGAAAAGAAACTTTGTGTTCCCAACATTCTAGTTGAAGGACGGCTTTCACACACACTTATCTCTCAGAACTGAGCATGTGGAGAGGCGTTCGTTCACCTAGAAACAAGGGAACGGGTTGCAGGAGAAACTTTTACTCTGGGTTCTCATTCTGCTTCCTAGAGCCGGTTTGAAGTTCCTGCAATTTTCACTGGAAAACCGAGTTGGAGCTAGTACCTACCCATATATATGTATGAAGTGGAGTTTGCAACTGAAAAGAAACTTTGTGTTCCTAACAAGCTAGTTGAAGGACGGCATTCACACACACATATCACTCAGAACTGAGCATGTGGAGAGACGTTCGTTCATCTAGCACGAAGTGAACGGGTTGCAGGCGAAAATTTTACTCTGGTTTCTCAGTGTGTTTCCTAGTGCCCGATTGATGTTCCTGCAGTTTTCACTGTAAAACCGTGTTGGAGCTAGTACCTCCCCTTATATATGTATGGAGTGGAGTTTGCAACTTTAAAGAAATTTTGTGTTCCCAACAAGCTAGGTGAAGGGCAGCTTTCACACACACTTATGTCTCAGAAGTGAGCATGTGGAGAGACATTCGTTCGTCTAGCAGAAATGGAACGGTTTGCCAGACAAACTTTTACTCTGGTTTCTCAGTATGTTTCCTAGTGCCGTTTTGATGTTCCTACAGTTTTCACTGTAAAACCGAGTTGGAGCTAGTACCTCCCCATATATATGTATGGAGTGGGGTTTGCAACTGAAAAGAAACTTTGTGTTCCCAACAAGCTATGTGAAGGACGGCTTTCACACACACTTATCTCTCAGAACTGAGCATGTGGAGAGACGTTCGTTCAACAAGGACCAAGGGAACGGTTTGCAGGAGAAACTTTTAATCTGATTTCTCAGTCTGTTTCCTAGTGCCGATTTGAAGTTTCTGCAGTTTTCCCTGTAAAACCGAGTTTGATCTAATACCTCCCCCTAAATATGCATGAAGTAGAGTTTGCAACTGAAAATAAGCATTGTGTTCCCAACAAGCTAGGTGAAGAACGGCTTTCAGACACACTTATTTCTCAGAACTGAGCATGTGGAGAGACGTTCGTTCATCTAGCACCCAGGGAAAGGGTTGCAGGAGAAACTTTTACTCTGGATTCTCAGTCTGTTTCCTAGTGCCTGTTTGAAGTTCCTGCAGATTTCACTGGAAAACCTAGTTGGTGCTACTACCTACCAATATATATGTATGGAGTGGAGTTTGCAACTGAAAAGAAACTTTGTGTTCCCATCATTCTAGGTGAAGTACGGGTTTCACACACATTTATCTCTCAGAACTCAGCATGTGGAGCGGCGTTCGTTCACCTAGAAACAAGGGAACGGGTTGCAGGAGAAACTTTGACTCTGGGTTCTCATGCTGTTTCCTAGAGTTGGTTTGAAGTTCCTGCAATTTTCACTGGAAAACCGAGTTGGAGCTAGTACCTACCCATATATATGTATGAAATGGAGTTTGCAATTGAAAAGTAACTTTGTGTTCCCAACAAGCTAGTTGAAGAACGGCTTTCACACACACTTATCTCTCAGAAATGAGCATGTGGAGAGACGTTCGTTCATCTAGCATGAAGTGAACGGGTTGCAGGGGAAAATTTTACTCTGGTTTCTCAGTCTGTTTCCTAGTGCCCGTTTGAAGTTCCTGCAGTTTTCACTGGAATACCGAGTTGGTGCTAGTACCTACGTATATATATGTATAGAGTGGAGTTTGCAACTGAAAAGAAACTTTGTGTTCCCAACATTCTAAGTGAAGGACGGCTTTCACACTCACTTTTCTCTCAGAACTGAGCATGTGGAGAGACGTTCGTTCAACTAGCACCAAGGGAACGGGTTGCAGGGAAACTTTTACTCTGGTTTCTCAGTGTGTTTCCTAGTGCCGGTTTGAATTTCCTGCAGTTTTCACTGTAAAAGCGAGTTGGATCTAGTACCTCCCCCTATATATGCATGGAGTGGATTTTGCAAATGAAAATAAGCATTGTGTTCCCAACAAGCTAGGTGAAGGACGGCATTCACACACACTTATCTCTCAGAACTGAGCATGTGGAGAGACGTTTGTTCATCTAGCACCAAGGGAACGGGTTGCTGGAGAAACTTTTATTGTGGTATCTCAGTCTGTTTCCTAGTGCCGGTTTGAAATTCCTGCAGTTTTCATTGGAAAACCGAGTTGGTGCTAGTACCTACCTATATATATTTATGGAGTGGGTTTGCAACTGAAAAGAAACTTTGTGTTCCCAACATTCTAGGTGAAGGACGGCTTTCAGACACACTTATCTCTCAGAACTGAGCATGTGGAGAGACGTTCGTTCATTTAGCACCCAGGGAATGGTTTGCAGGAGAAACTTTACTCTGGTTTCTCAGTCTGTTTCCTAGTGCCGGTTTGAAGTTCCTGCAGATTTCACTGTAAAACCTAGTTGGTGCTACTACCTACCAATATATATGTATGGAGTGGAGTTTGCAACTGAAAAGAAACTTTGTGTTCCCAACATTCTAGGTGAAGGACGGCTTTCACACACACTTATCTCTCAGAACTGAGCATGTGGAGAGGCGTTCGTTCACCTAGAAACAAGGGAACGGGTTGCAGGAGAAACTTTTACTCTGGGTTCTCATTCTGCTTCCTAGAGCCGGTTTGAAGTTCCTGCAATTTTCACTGGATAACCGAGTTGGAGCTAGTACCTTCCCATATATATGTATGAAGTGCAGTTTGCAACTGAAAAGAAACTTTGTGTTCCCAACAAGCTAGTTGAAGGACGGCTTTCACACACACTTATCACTCAGAACTGAGCATGTGGAGAGACGTTCGTTCATCTAGCACGAAGTGAACGGGTTGCAGGGGAAAATTTTACTCTGGTTTCTCAGTGTGTTTCCTAGTGCCCGATTGATGTTCCTGCAGTTTTCACTGTAAAACCGTGTTGGAGCTAGTACCTCACCATATATATGTATGGAGTGGAGTTTGCAACTTAAAAGAAATTTTGTGTTCCCAACAAGCTAGGTGAAGGACAGCTTTCACACACACTTATGTCTCAGAAGTGAGCATGTGGAGAGACATTCGTTCGTCTAGCAGAAATGGAACGGTTTGCCGGACAAACATTTACTCTGGTTTCTCAGTATGTTTCCTAGTGCTGTTTTGATGTTCCTGCAGTTTTCACTGTAAAACCGAGTTGGAGCTAGTACCTCCCCATATATATGTATGGAGTGGGGTTTGCAACTGAAAAGAAACTTTGTGTTCCCAACAAGCTATGTGAAGGTCGGCTTTCACACAAATATCTCTCAGAACTGAGCATGTGGAGAGACGTTCGTTCAACTAGCACCAAGGGAACGGGTTGCATGGGAAAATTTTACTCTGGTTTCTCAGACTGTTTCCTAGTGCCGGTTTGAATTTCCTGCAGTTTTCACTGTAAAACCGAGTTGGAGATAGTACCTCCCCATATATATGTATGGATTGGAGTTTGCAACTGAAAAGAATCTTTATTTTCCCAACAAGCTAGGTGAAGGACGGCTTTCACACACACTTTTCTCTCAGAACTGAGCATGTGGATAGACGTTCATTCACCTAGCACCAAGGTAATGGGTTGCAGGAGAAACTTTTACTCTGGTTTCTCAGTCTATTTCCAAGTGCCGGTTTGAAGTTCCTGCAGTTTTCACTGTAAAACCGAGTTTCATCTAGTATCTCCTCCTATATATGCATGGAGTGGAGTTAGCAAATTAAAATAAGCATTGTGTTCCTAACAAGTTAGGTGAAGGACGGCTTTCAGACTTACTTATTTCTCAGAACTGAGCATGTGGACAGACGTTCGTTCATCTAGCACCAGTGGAAAAGTTTGCAGGAGAAACTTTTACTCTGGTTTCTCAGACTGTTTCCTAGTGCCGTTTTGAATTTCCTGCAGTTATCACTGTAAAACCGAGTTGGAGCTACTACCTCCCCATATATTTTTATGGAGGGAATTTTGCATCTGTAAAGATACTTTATTTTCCCAACAAGCTAGGTAAAGGATGGCTTTCACACACACTTATCTCTCAGAATTGAGCATGTGGAGACACGTTCGTTCACCTAGCAACAAGGGAACGGGTTGCAGGAGAAACTTTTACTCTGGGTTCTCATTCTGTTTCCAAGAGCCGGATTGAAGTACCTGCAGTTTTCACTGGAAAACCGAGTTGGAGCTACTACCTACCAATATATATGTATGAAGTGGTGTTTGCAACTGAAAAGAAACTTTGTGTTCCCAACAAGCTAGTTGAAGGACGGCTTTCACACACACTTATCTCTCAGAACTGAGCATGTGGAGGGACGTTCGTTCACTTGGAACCAAGGGAACGGGTTGCAGGAGAAACTTTTACTCTGGGTTCTCATTCTGTTTCCAAGAGCCGGATTGAAGTACCTGCAGTTTTCACTGGAAAACCGAGTTGGAGCTACTACCTACCAATATATATGTATGAAGTGGTGTTTGCAACTGAAAAGAAACTTTGTGTTCCCAACAAGCTAGTTGAAGTATGGCTTTAACACACATATATCTCTCAGAATTGAGCATGAGGAGAGACGTTCGTTCATCTACCACGAAGTGAACGGGTTGCAGTGGAAAATTTTACTCTGATTTCTCAGTCTGTTTCCTAGTGATGGTTTGATGTTCCTGCAGTTTTCATTGTAAAACCGATTTGGAGCTATTACCTCCCCATATATATGTATGGAGTGGAGTTGGCAACTGAAAAGAAAATTTGTGTTCCCAACAAGCTAGGTGAAGGACGGTTTTCACACAAATATCTCTCAGAACTGAGCATGTGGAGAGACGTTCATTCACCTAGCACCAAGGGAACGGGTTGAAAGGGAAACTTATACTCTGTGTTCTGAGTCTTTTTCCTAGAGCCGGTTTGAAGTTCCTGCAGTTTTAACTGTAAAATTGAGTTGGAGAATGTACATCCCCTTATATATTTATGGAGTGGAGTTGGCAACTGAAAAGAAAATTTGTGTTCCCAACAAGCTAGTTGAAGGACGGTTTTCACACATATATCTCTGAACTGAGCATGTGGAGAGATGTTCAATCAACTAGCACCAAGGGAACTGGTTGCAGGGGAAACTTTTACTCTGGTTACACAGTCTGTATCCAAGTGCCGTTTAGAATTTCCTACAGTTTTCACTGTAAAACCGAGTTGGATCTTGTACCACCCCCTATATATGCATGGAGTGGAATTTGCAACTGAAAATAAGCATTGTGTTCCCAACAAGCTATGTGAAGGACGGCTTTCACACACAATTATCTCTCAGAACTGAGCATGTGGAGAGACTTTCATTCACCTAGCAACAAGGGAACGGGTTGCAGGAGAAATTTTTACTCTGGTTTCTCAGTCTGTTTCCTACTGCCGTTTTGAATTTCCTGCAGTTATCCCTGTAAAACCGATTTGGAGCACATACCTCTCCATATATATTTATGGAATGGAGTTTGCAACTGAAAGATACTTTACTTTCCCAACAAGCTAGGTGAAGTACGGCTTTCACATACACTTATCTCTCAGAACTGAGTATGTGGAGAGACTTTCATTCACCTAGCAACAAGGGAACGGGTTGCAGGAGAAACTTTTACTCTGGTTTCTCAGTCTGTTTCCTAGTGCCGGTTTGAAGTACCTGCATTTTTCTCTGTAAAACCGAGTTGGAGCTAGTACCTGCCCATATAAATGTATGGAGTGAAGTTTGCAACTGAAAAGAAATTTTGTGTTCCCAACAAGCTAGGTGAAGGAGAGCTTTCACACACACTTATCTCTCAGAACTGAGCATGTGGAGGGACGTTCGTTCACTTGGAACCAAGGGAACGGGTTGCAGGAGAAACTTTTACTCTGGGTTCTCATTCTGTTTCCAAGAGCCGGATTGAAGTACCTGCAGTTTTCACTGGAAAACCGAGTTGGAGCTACTACCTACCAATATATATGTATGAAGTGGTGTTTGCAACTGAAAAGAAACTTTGTGTTCCCAACAAGCTAGTTGAAGGACAGCTTTCACACACAGTTATGTCTCAGAAGTGAGCATGTGGAGAGACGTTCGTTCATCTAGCACGAAGTGAACGGGTTGCAGGGGAAAATTTTACTCTGGTTTCTCAGTCTGTTTCCTAGTGCCCGTTTGATGTTCCTGCAGTTTTCACTGTAGAACCGAGTAGGAGCTAGTACATCCAGATATATATGTATGGAGTGGAGTTTGCAACTTAAAAGAAATTTTGTGTTCCCAACAAGCTAGGTGAAGGACAGCTTTCACACACACTTATGTCTCAGAAGTGAGCATGTGGAGAGACTTTCGTTCATCTAGCACAAAGGGAACGGTTTGCCGGACAAACTATTTCTCTGATTTCTCAGTCTGTTTCCTAGTGCCGTTTTGATGTTCCTGCAGTTTTCACTGTAAAACCGAGTTGGAGCTAGTACCTCCCAATATATATGTATGGAGTGGTGTTTGTAACTGAAAAGAAACTATGTGTTCCCAACAAGCTAAGTGAAGGACGGCTTTCACACACACTTATCTCTCAGATCTAAGCTTGTGGAGAGACTTTCGTTCATCTAGCACCAAAGGAATGGGTTGCAGGTGTAAATTTTAATCTGGTTTCTCAGTATGTTTCCTAGTACCGGTTTGAAATTCCTGCAGTTTTCACTGTAAAACAGAGTTGGAGCTAGTACCTCCCCATATATATGTATGGAGTGGATTTGGCAACTGAAAAGAAAATTTGTGTTCCCAACAATCTAGGTGAAGGACGGTTTTCACACAAATATCTCTCAGAACTGAGCATGTGGAGAGACGTTCGTTCAACTAGCACCAAGGGAACGGGTTGCAGGGGAAACTTTTACTCTGGTTTCTCAGACTGTTTCCTAGTGCCGGTTTGATTTTCCTGCAGTTTTCACTGTAAAACCGAGTTTCATCTAGTACCTCCCCCTATATATGCATGGAGTGGAGTTTGCAACTGAAAATAAGCATTGTGTTCCCAACAAGCTAGGTGAAGGACGGCTTTCACACACACTTATCTCCCAGAACTGAGCATGTGGAGAGACGTTCGTTCACCTAGAACCAAGGGAACGGGTTGCAGGAAAAACTTTTACTCTGGGTTCTAATTCTGTTTCCTAGAGCCGGTTTGAAGTTCCTGCAATTTTCACTGGAAAACCGAGTTGGAGCTAGTACCTACCCATATATATGTATGAAGTGGAGTTTGCAACTGAAAAGAAACTTTGTGTTCCCAACAAGCTAGTTGAAGGACGGCTTTCACACACACTTATCTCTCAGAACTGAGCATGTGGAGAGACGTTCGTTCATCTAGCACGAAGTGAACGGGTTGCAGGGGAAAATTTTACTCTGGTTTCTCAGTCTGTTTCCTAGTGCCCGTTTGATGTTCCTGCAGTTTTCACTGTAGAACCGAGTAGGAGCTAGTACATCCAGATATATATGTATGGAGTGGAGTTTGCAACTTAAAAGAAATTTTGTGTTCCCAACAAGCTAGGTGAAGGACAGCTTTCACACACACTTATGTCTCAGAAGTGAGCATGTGGAGAGACTTTCGTTCATCTAGCACAAAGGGAACGGTTTGCCGGACAAACTATTACTCTGATTTCTCAGTCTGTTTCCTAGTGCCGTTTTGATGTTCCTGCAGTTTTCACTGTAAAACCGAGTTGGAGCTAGTACCTCCCAATATATATGTATGGAGTGGTGTTTGTAACTGAAAAGAAACTATGTGTTCCCAACAAGCTAAGTGAAGGACGGCTTTCACACACACTTATCTCTCAGATCTAAGCTTGTGGAGAGACTTTCGTTCATCTAGCACCAAAGGAATGGGTTGCAGGTGTAAATTTTAATCTGGTTTCTCAGTATGTTTCCTAGTACCGGTTTGAAATTCCTGCAGTTTTCACTGTAAAACAGAGTTGGAGCTAGTACCTCCCCATATATATGTATGGAGTGGATTTGGCAACTGAAAAGAAAATTTGTGTTCCCAACAATCTAGGTGAAGGACGGTTTTCACACAAATATCTCTCAGAACTGAGCATGTGGAGAGACGTTCGTTCAACTAGCACCAAGGGAACGGGTTGCAGGGGAAACTTTTACTCTGGTTTCTCAGACTGTTTCCTAGTGCCGGTTTGATTTTCCTGCAGTTTTCACTGTAAAACCGAGTTGCATCTAGTACCTCCCCCTATATATGCATGGAGTGGAGTTTGCAACTGAAAATAAGCATTGTGTTCCCAACAAGCTAGGTGAAGGACGGCTTTCACACACACTTATCTCCCAGAACTGAGCATGTGGAGAGACGTTCGTTCACCTAGAACCAAGGGAACGGGTTGCAGGAAAAACTTTTACTCTGGGTTCTAATTCTGTTTCCTAGAGCCGGTTTGAAGTTCCTGCAATTTTCACTGGAAAACCGAGTTGGAGCTAGTACCTACCCATATATATGTATGAAGTGGAGTTTGCAACTGAAAAGAAACTTTGTGTTCCCAACAAGCTAGTTGAAGGACGGCTTTCACACACACTTATCTCTCAGAACTGAGCATGTGGAGAGACGTTCGTTCATCTAGCACGAAGTGAACGGGTTGCAGGGGAAAATTTTACTCTGGTTTCTCAGTCTGTTTCCTAGTGCCCGTTTGATGTTCCTGCAGTTTTCACTGTAGAACCGAGTAGGAGCTAGTACATCCAGATATATATGTATGGAGTGGAGTTTGCAACTTAAAAGAAATTTTGTGTTCCCAACAAGCTAGGTGAAGGACAGCTTTCACACACACTTATGTCTCAGAAGTGAGCATGTGGAGAGACTTTCGTTCATCTAGCACAAAGGGAACGGTTTGCCGGACAAACTATTACTCTGATTTCTCAGTCTGTTTCCTAGTGCCGTTTTGATGTTCCTGCAGTTTTCACTGTAAAACCGAGTTGGAGCTAGTACCTCCCAATATATATGTATGGAGTGGTGTTTGTAACTGAAAAGAAACTATGTGTTCCCAACAAGCTAGTTGAAGTACGGCTTTAACACACATATATCACTCAGAATTGAGCATGAGGATAGACGTTCGTTCATCTACCACGAAGTGAACGGGTTGCAGTGGAAAATTTTACTCTGATTTCTCAGTCTGTTTCCTAGTGATGGTTTGATGTTCCTGCAGTTTTCATTGTAAAACCGATTTGGAGCTATTACCTCCCCATATATATGTATGGAGTGGAGTTGGCAACTGAAAAGAAAATTTGTGTTCCCAACAATCTAGGTGAAGGACGGTTTTCACACAAATATCTCTCAGAACTGAGCATGTGGAGAGACGTTCGTTCAACTAGCACCAAGGGAACGGGTTGCAGGGGAAACTTTTACTCTGGTTTCTCAGACTGTTTCCTAGTGCCGGTTTGATTTTCCTGCAGTTTTCACTGTAAAACCGAGTTTCATCTAGTACCTCCCCCTATATATGCATGGAGTGGAGTTTGCAACTGAAAATAAGCATTGTGTTCCCAACAAGCTAGGTGAAGGACGGCTTTCACACACACTTATCTCTCAGAACTGAACATGTGGAGAGACGTTCGTTCATCTAGCACCAAGGGAACGGGTTGTAGGAAAAACTTTTACTCTGGGTTCTAATTCTGTTTACAAGATCCGGTTTGAAGTTCCTGCAATTTTCACTGGAAAACCGAGTTGGAGCTAGTACCTACCCACATATATGTATGAAGTGGAGTTTGCAACTGAAAAGAAACTTTATTTTCCTAACAAGCTATGTGAAGGACGGCTTTCACACACACTTTTCTCTCAGAACTGAGCATGTGGAGAGACGTTCGTTCATCTAGCATCAAGGGAACGGGATGCTGGTGAAACTTTTACTCTGGTATCTCAGTCTGTTTCCTAGTGCCTGTTTGAAATTCCTGCAGTTTTCATTGGAAAACCGAGTTGGTGCTTGTACCTACCTATATATATATATGGAGTGGGTTTGCAACTGAAAAGAAACTTTGTGTTCCCAACATTCTAGGTGAAGGACGGCTTTCACACACACTTATCTCTCAGAACTGAGCATGTGGAGAGACGTTCGTTCACCTAGCACCAAGGGAACGGGTTGCAGTAGAAACTATTACTCTGGGTTCTCAGTCTGTTTTCTAGAGCCGGATTGATGTTCCTGCAGTTTTCACTGTAAAACCGAGTTGGAGCTAGTACCTCCCCATATATATGTATGGAGTGGAGTTTGCAACTTAAAAGAAATTTTGTGTTCCCAACAAGCTAGGTGAAGCACAGCTTTCACACACACTTATCTCTCAGAACTTAGCATGTGGAGAGACGTTCGTTCAACAAGGACCAAGGGAACGGTTTGCAGGAGAAACTTTTAATCTGGTTTCTCAGTCTGTTTCCTAGTGCCGGTTTGAAGTTTCTGCAGTTTTCCCTGTAAAACCGAGTTTGATCTAATACCTCCCCCTATATATGCATGGAGTGGAGTTTGCAACTGAAAATAAGCATTGTGTTCCCAACAAGCTAGGTGAAGAACGGCTTTCAGACACACTTATCTCTCAGAACTGAGCATGTGGAGAGACGTTCGTTCATCTAGCACCCAGGGAAAGGGTTGCAGGAGAAACTTTTACTCTGGTTTCTCAGTCTGTTTCCTAGTGCCGGTTTGAAATTCCTGCTGTTTTCATTGGAAAACCGAGTTGGTGCTAGTACCTACCTATATATATTTATGGAGTGGTTTTGCAACTGAAAAGAAACTTTGTGTTCCCAACATTCTAGGTGAAGGACGGCTTTCAGACACACTTATCTCTCAGAACTGAGCATGTGGAGAGACGTTCGTTCATTTAGCACCCAGGGAATGGTTTGCAGGAGAAACTTTACTCTGGTTTCTCAGTCTGTTTCCTAGTGCCGGTTTGAAGTTCCTACAGATTTCACTGGAAAAACTAGTTGGTGCTACTACCTACCAATATATATGTATGGAGTGGAGTTTGCAACTGAATAGAAACTTTGTGTTCCCAACATTCTAGGTGAAAGACGGCTTTCACACACACTTATCTCTCAGAACTGAGCATGTGGAGAGGCGTTCGTTCACCTAGAAACAAGGGAACGGTTTGCAGGAGAAACTTTTACTCTGGGTTCTCATTCTGCTTCCTAGAGCCGGTTTGAAGTTCCTGCAATTTTCACTGGAAAACCGAGTTGGAGCTAGTACCTACACATATATATGTATGAAGTGGAGTTTGCAACTGAAAAGAAACTTTGTGTTCCCAACAAGATAGTTGAAGGACGGCTTTCACACACACTTATCACTCAGAACTGAGCATGTGGAGAGACGTTCGTTCATCTAGCACGAAGTGAACGGGTTGCAGGGGAAAATTTTACTCTGGTTTCTCAGTGTGTTTCCTAGTGCCCGATTGATGTTCCTGCAGTTTTCACTGTAAAACCGTGTTGGAGCTAGTACCACCCCATATATATGTATGGAGTGGAGTTTGCAACTTAAAAGAAATTTTGTGTTCCCAACAAGCTAGGTGAAGGACAGCTTTCACACACACTTATGTCTCAGAAGTGAGCATGTGGAGAGACATTCGTTCGTCTAGCAGAAATGGAACGGTTTGCCGGACAAACTTTTACTCTGGTTTCTCAGTATGTTTCCTAGTGCCGTTTTGATGTTCCTGCAGTTTTCACTGTAAAACCGAGTTGGAGCTAGTACCTCCCCATATATATGTATGGAGTGGGGTTTGCAACTGAAAAGAAACTTTGTGTTCCCAACAAGCTATATGAAGGACGGCTTTCACACACACTTATCTCTCAGAACTGAGCATGTGGAGAGACGTTCGTTCAACAAGGACCAAGGGAACGGTTTGCAGGAGAAACTTTTAATCTGATTTCTCAGTCTGTTTCCTAGTGCCGGTTTGAAGTTTCTGCAGTTTTCCCTGTAAAACCGAGTTTGATCTAATACCTCCCCCTATATATGCATGGAGTGGAGTTTGCAACTGAAAATAAGCATTGTGTTCCCAACAAGCTAGGTGAAGAACGGCTTTCAGACACACTTATCTCTCAGAACTGAGCATGTGGAGAGACGTTCGTTCATCTAGCACCCAGGGAAAGGGTTGCAGGAGAAACTTTTACTATGGTTTCTCAGTCTGTTTCCTAGTGCCTGTTTGAAGTTCCTGCAGATTTCACTGGAAAACCTAGTTGGTGCTACTACCTACCAATATATATGTATGGAGTGGAGTTTGCAACTGAAAAGAAACTTTGTGTTCCCATCATTCTAGGTGAAGTACGGGTTTCACACACATTTATCTCTTAGAACTCAGCATGTGGAGCGGCGTTCGTTCACCTAGAAACAAGGGAACGGGTTGCAGGAGAAACTTTTACTCTGGGTTCTCATGCTGTTTCCTAGAGTCGGTTTGAAGTTCCTGCAATTTTCACTGGAAAACCGAGTTGGAGCTAGTACCTACCCATATATATGTATGAAATGGAGTTTGCAATTGAAAAGTAACTTTGTGTTCCCAACAAGCTAGTTGAAGAACGGCTTTCACACACACTTATCTCTCAGAACTGAGCATGTGGAGAGACGTTCGTTCATCTAGCACGAAGTGAACGGGTTGCAGGGGAAAATTTTACTCTGGTTTCTCAGTCTGTTTCCTAGTGCCCGTTTGAAGTTCCTGCAGTCTTCACTGGAATACCGAGTTGGTGCTAGTACCTACGTATATATATGTATAGAGTGGAGTTTGCAACTGAAAAGAAACTTTGTGTTCCCAAAATTCTATGTGAAGGACGGCTTTCACACTCACTTTTCTCTCAGAACTGAGCATGTGGAGAGACGTTCGTTCAACTAGCACCAAGGGAACGGGTTGCAGGGAAACTTTTACTCTGGTTTCTCAGTGTGTTTCCTAGTGCCGGTTTGAATTTCCTGCAGTTTTCACTGTAAAACCGAGTTGGATCTAGTACCTCCCCCTATATATGCATGGATTGGATTTTGCAACTGAAAATAAGCATTGTGTTCCCAACAAGCTAGGTGAAGGACGGCATTCACACACACTTATCTCTCAGAACTGAGCATGTGGAGAGACGTTTGTTCATCTAGCACCAAGGGAACGGGTTGCTGGAGAAACTTTTACTCTGGTATCTCAGTCTGTTTCCTAGTGCCGGTTTGAAATTCCTGCAGTTTTCATTGGAAAACCGAGTTGGTGCTAGTACCTACCTATATATATTTATGGAGTGGTTTTGCAACTGAAAAGAAACTTTGTGTTCCCAACATTCTAGGTGAAGTACGGCTTTCAGACACACTTATCTCTCAGAACTGAGCATGTGGAGAGACGTTCGTTCATTTAGCACCCAGGGAATGGTTTGCAGGAGAAACTTTACTCTGGTTTCTCAGTCTGTTTCCTAGTGCGGGTTTGAAGTTCCTGCAGATTTCACTGTAAAACCTAGTTGGTGCTACTACCTACCAATATATATGTATGGAGTGGAGTTTGCAACTGAAAAGAAACTTTGTGTTCCCAACATTCTAGGTGAAGGACGGCTTTCACACACACTTATCTCTCAGAACTGAGCATGTGGAGAGGCGTTCGTTCACCTAGAAACAAGGGAACGGGTTGCAGGAGAAACTTTTACTCTGGGTTCTCATTCTGCTTCCTAGAGCCGGTTTGAAGTTCCTGCAATTTTCACTGGATAACCGAGTTGGAGCTAGTACCTACCCATATATATGTATGAAGTGGAGTTTGCAACTGAAAAAAACTTTGTGTTCCCAACAAGCTAGTTGAAGGACGGCTTTCACACACACTTATCACTCAGAACTGAGCATGTGGAGAGGCGTTCGTTCATCTAGCACGAAGTGAACGGGTTGCAGGGGAAAGTTTTACTCTGGTTTCTCAGTGTGTTTCCTAGTGCCCGATTGATGTTCCTGCAGTTTTCACTGTAAAACCGTGTTGGAGCTAGTACCTCCCCATATATATGTATGGAGTGGAGTTTGCAACTTAAAAGAAATTTTGTGTTCCCAACAAGCTAGGTGAAGGACAGCTTTCACACACACTTATGTCTCAGAAGTGAGCATGTGGAGAGACATTCGTTCGTCTAGCAGAAATGGAACGGTTTGCCGGACAAACTTTTACTCTGGTTTCTCAGTATGTTTCCTAGTGCTGTTTTGATGTTCCTGCAGTTTTCACTGTAAAACCGAGTTGGAGCTAGTACCTCCCCATATATATGTATGGAGTGGGGTTTGCAACTGAAAAGAAACTTTGTGTTCCCAACAAGCTATGTGAAGGACGGCTTTCACACAAATATCTCTCAGAACTGAGCATGTGGAGAGACGTTCGTTCAACTAGCACCAAGGGAACGGGTTGCATGGGAAAATTTTACTCTGGTTTCTCAGACTGTTTCCTAGTGCCGGTTTGAATTTCCTGCAGTTTTCACTGTAAAACCGAGTTGGAGATAGTACCTCCCCATATATATGTATGGATTGGAGTTTGCAACTGAAAAGAATCTTTATTTTCCCAACAAGCTAGGTGAAGGACGGCTTTCACACACACTTTTCTCTCAGAACTGAGCATGTGGATAGACGTTCATTCACCTAGCACCAAGGTAATGGGTTGCAGGAGAAACTTTTACTCTGGTTTCTCAGTCTATTTCCAAGTGCCGGTTTGAAGTTCCTGCAGTTTTCACTGTAAAACCGAGTTTCATCTAGTATCTCCTCCTATATATGCATGGAGTGGAGTTAGCAAATTAAAATAAGCATTGTGTTCCTAACAAGTTAGGTGAAGGACGGCTTTCAGACTTACTTATTTCTCAGAACTGAGCATGTGGACAGACGTTCGTTCATCTAGCACCAGTGGAAAAGTTTGCAGGAGAAACTTTTACTCTGGTTTCTCAGACTGTTTCCTAGTGCCGTTTTGAATTTCCTGCAGTTATCACTGTAAAACCGAGTTGGAGCTAGTACCTCCCCATATATTTTTATGGAGGGAATTTTGCATCTGTAAAGATACTTTATTTTCCCAACAAGCTAGGTAAAGGATGGCTTTCACACACACTTATCTCTCAGAACTGTGCATGTGGAGAGACGTTCGTTCATCTAGCACCCAGGGAAAGGGTTGCAGGAGAAACTTTTACTCTGGTTTCTCAGTCTGTTTCCTAGTGCCTGTTTGAAGTTCCTGCAGATTT
The DNA here is from genome assembly GCF_009834535.1 of Camelus ferus. Taxonomy (NCBI): domain Eukaryota; kingdom Metazoa; phylum Chordata; class Mammalia; order Artiodactyla; family Camelidae; genus Camelus; species Camelus ferus. The sequence goes on from NW_022587726.1 coordinate 57,757, forward strand.
CACTGGAAAACCTAGTTGGTGCTACTACCTACCAATATATATGTATGGAGTGGAGTTTGCAACTGAAAAGAAACTTTGTGTTCCCAACATACTAGGTGAAGGACTGGTTTCACACACACTTATCTCTCAGAACTGAGCATGTGGAGCGGCGTTCGTTCACTGAGAAACAAGGGAACGGGTTGCAGGAGAAACTTTTACTCTGGGTTCTCATGCTGTTTCCTAGAGCCGGTTTGAAGTTCCTGCAATTTTCACTGGAAAACCGAGTTGGTGCTACTACCTACCAATATATATGTATGGAGTGGAGTTTGCAACTGAAAAGAAACTTTGTGTTCCCAACATACTAGGTGAAGGACTGGTTTCACACACACTTATCTCTCAGAACTGAGCATGTGGAGCGGCGTTCGTTCACTGAGAAACAAGGGAACGGGTTGCAGGGGAAAATTTTACTCTGGTTTCTCAGTGTGTTTCCTAGTGCCCGATTGATGTTCCTGCAGTTTTCACTGTAAAACCGTGTTGGAGCTAGTACCTCCCCATATATATGTATGGAGTGGAGTTTGCAACTTAAAAGAAATTTTGTGTTCCCAACAAGCTAGGTGAAGGACAGCTTTCACACACACTTATGTCTCAGAAGTGAGCATGTGGAGAGACATTCGTTCGTCTAGCAGAAATGGAACGGTTTGCCGGACAAACTTTTACTCTGGTTTCTCAGTATGTTTCCTAGTGCTGTTTTGATGTTCCTGCAGTTTTCACTGTAAAACCGAGTTGGAGCTAGTACCTCCCCATATATATGTATGGAGTGGGGTTTGCAACTGAAAAGAAACTTTGTGTTCCCAACAAGCTATGTGAAGGACGGCTTTCACACAAATATCTCTCAGAACTGAGCATGTGGAGAGACGTTCGTTCAACTAGCACCAAGGGAACGGGTTGCATGGGAAAATTTTACTCTGGTTTCTCAGACTGTTTCCTAGTGCCGGTTTGAATTTCCTGCAGTTTTCACTGTAAAACCGAGTTGGAGATAGTACCTCCCCATATATATGTATGGATTGGAGTTTGCAACTGAAAAGAATCTTTATTTTCCCAACAAGCTAGGTGAAGGACGGCTTTCACACACACTTTTCTCTCAGAACTGAGCATGTGGATAGACGTTCATTCACCTAGCACCAAGGTAATGGGTTGCAGGAGAAACTTTTACTCTGGTTTCTCAGTCTATTTCCAAGTGCCGGTTTGAAGTTCCTGCAGTTTTCACTGTAAAACCGAGTTTCATCTAGTATCTCCTCCTATATATGCATGGAGTGGAGTTAGCAAATTAAAATAAGCATTGTGTTCCTAACAAGTTAGGTGAAGGACGGCTTTCAGACTTACTTATTTCTCAGAACTGAGCATGTGGACAGACGTTCGTTCATCTAGCACCAGTGGAAAAGTTTGCAGGAGAAACTTTTACTCTGGTTTCTCAGACTGTTTCCTAGTGCCGTTTTGAATTTCCTGCAGTTATCACTGTAAAACCGAGTTGGAGCTAGTACCTCCCCATATATTTTTATGGAGGGAATTTTGCATCTGTAAAGATACTTTATTTTCCCAACAAGCTAGGTAAAGGATGGCTTTCACACACACTTATCTCTCAGAACTGTGCATGTGGAGAGACGTTCGTTCATCTAGCACCCAGGGAAAGGGTTGCAGGAGAAACTTTTACTCTGGTTTCTCAGTCTGTTTCCTAGTGCCTGTTTGAAGTTCCTGCAGATTTCACTGGAAAACCTAGTTGGTGCTACTACCTACCAATATATATGTATGGAGTGGAGTTTGCAACTGAAAAGAAACTTTGTGTTCCCAACATACTAGGTGAAGGACTGGTTTCACACACACTTATCTCTCAGAACTGAGCATGTGGAGCGGCGTTCGTTCACTGAGAAACAAGGGAACGGGTTGCAGGAGAAACTTTTACTCTGGGTTCTCATGCTGTTTCCTAGAGCCGGTTTGAAGTTCCTGCAATTTTCACTGGAAAACCGAGTTGGAGCTTGTACCTACCCATATATATGTATGAAATGGAGTTTGCAACTGAAAAGAAACTTTGTGTTCCCAACAAGCTAGTTGAAGGACGGCTTTCACACACACTTATCACTCAGAACTGAGCATGTGGAGAGACGTTCGTTCATCTAGCACGAAGTGAACGGGTTGAAGGGGAAAATTTTACTCTGGTTTCTCAGTCTGTTTCCTAGTGCCCGATTGATGTTCCTGCAGTTTTCACTGTAAAACCGTGTTGGAGCTAGTACCTCCCCATATATATGTATGGAGTGGAGTTGGCAACTGAAAAGAATATTTGTGTTCCCAACAAGCTAGGTGAAGGACGGTTTTCACACAAATATCTCTCAGAACTGAGCATGTGGAGAGACGTTCGTTCAACTAGCACCAAGGGAACGGGTTGCAGGGGAAACTTTTACTCTGGTTTCTCAGACTGTTTCCTAGTGCCGGTTTGAATTTCCTGCAGTTTTCACTGTAAAACCGAGTTGGAGATAGTACCTCCCCATATATATGTATGGATTGGAGTTTGCAACTGAAAAGAAACTTTATTTTCCCAACAAGCTAGGTGAAGGACGGCTTTCACACACACTTTTCTCTCAGAACTGAGCATGTGGATAGACGTTCATTCGCCTAGCACCAAGGTAATGGGTTGCAGGAGAAACTTTTACTCTGCTTTCTCAGTCTGTTTCCTAGTGCCGGTTTGAAGTTCCTGCAGTTTTCACTGTAAAACCGAGTTTCATCTAGTATCTCCCCCTATATATGCATGGAGTGGAGTTAGCAAATTAAAATAAGCATTGAGTTCCTAACAAGTTAGGTGAAGGACGGCTTTCAGACTCACTTATTTCTCAGAACTGAGCATGTGGACAGACGTTCGTTCATCTAGCACCAGTGGAAAAGTTTGCAGGAGAAACTTTTACTCTGATTACTCAGACTGTTTCCTAGTGCCGTTTTGAATTTCCTGCAGTTATCACTGTAAAACCGAGTTGGAGCTAGTACCTCCCCATATATTTTTTTGGAGGGGATTTTGCAACTGTAAAGATACTTTATTTTCCCAACAAGCTAGGTGAAGGATGGCTTTCAGACACAATTATCTCTCGGAACTGAGCATGTGGAGAGACTTTCATTCACCTAGCAACAAGGGAACGGGTTGCAGGAGAAACTTTTACTCTGGTTTCTCAGTCTGTTTCCTAGTGCCGGTTTGAAGTTCCTGCAGTTCTCACTGGAAAACCGAGTTGGTGCTAGTACCTACCTATATATATGTATGGAGTGGAATTTGCAACTGAAAAGAAACTTTGTGTTCCCAACATTCTATGTGAAGGACGGCTTTCACACACACTTATCTCTCAGAATTGAGCATGTGGAGAGACATTCATTCAACAAGCACCAAGGGAACGGGTTGCAGGGGAAACTTATACTCTGGTTTCTCAGTCTTTTTCCTAGAGCCGGTTTGAAGTTCCTGCAGTTTTAATTGTAAAACCGAGTTGGAGCTTGTACCTCCCCATATATATGTATGAGTGGAGTTGGCAACTGAAAAGAAAATTTGTGTTCTCAACAAGATAGTTGAAGGACGGTTTTCACACATATATCACTCAGAACTGAGCATGTGGAGAGACGTTCGATCAACTAGCACCAAGGGAACGGGTTGCAGGGGAAACTTTTACTCTGGTTTCTCAGTCTGTATCCTAGTGCCGTTATGAATTTCCTACAGTTTTCACTGTAAAACCGAGTTGGATCTATTACCACCCCCTATATATGCATGGAGTGGAGTTTGCAAATGAAAATAAGCATTGTTATTCCAACAAGATAGGTGAAGGACGGCTTTCACACACACTAATCTCTGAGAACTGAGCATGTGGAGAGACGTTTGTTCATCTAGCAATAAGGGAACGGGTTGCAGGAGAAACTTTACTCTGGTTTCTCAGTCTGTTTCCTAGTGCCGGTTTGAATTTCCTGCAGTTTTCACTGTAAATCCGAGTTGGAACCAGTACCTCCCCATATATTTGTATGGATTGGAGTTTGCAACTGAAAAGTAACTTTATTTTCCCAACAAGCTGGGTGAAGAACTTCTTTCACACACACTTATCTCACAGAACTTAGTATGTGGAGAGATGTTCATTCACCTAGCAGCAAGGTAACGGGTGCAGGTGAAACTTTTACTCTTGTTTCTCAGTCTGTTTCCTAGTGCCGGTTTGAAATTCCTGCAGTTTTCACTGTAAAACCGAGTTTGATCTAGTACCTCCCCCTATATATGCATGGAGTGGAGTTTGCAACTGAAAATAAACATTGTGTTCCCAACAAGCGAGGTGAAGGACGACTTTAACACACACTTATCTCTCAGAACTGAGCATGTGGAGAGATGTTCGTTCATCTAGCAACAAGGGTACGGGTTGCAGGACAAGCATTTACTCTGGATTCTCAGTCTGTTTCCTAGTGCCGTTTTGAATTTCCTGCAGTTTTCCCTGTAAAACCGATTTGGAGCTCGTACCTACCCATATAAATTTATGGAATGGAGTTTGCAACTGAAAAGATACTTTATTTTCCCAACAAGCTAGGTGAAGTAAGGCTTTCACACACATTTAACTCTCAGAACTGAGCATGTGGAGAGACTTTCATTCACCTTGCAACAAGAGAACAGGTTGCAGGAGAAACTTTTACTCTGGGTTCTCAGTCTGTTTCCTAGTGCCTGATTGAACTTCCTGCAGTTTTCATTGGAAAACAGTGTTGGTGCTAGTACCTACCTATATATATGTATGGAGTGGGTTTGCAACTGAAAAGAAACTTTGTTTTCCCAACATTCTAGTTGAAGGACGGCTTTCACACACAATTATCTCTCAGAACTGAGCATGTGGAGAGACGTTCGTTCACCTAGCACCAAGGGAACGGTTTGCAGGAAAAACTTTTTCTCTGGGTTCTCAGTCTGTTTCCTAGTGCCGTTTTGATGTTCCTGCAGTTTTCACTGTAAACCGATTTGGAGCTAGTACCTCCCCATATATATGGATGGAATGGAGTTTGCAACTTAAAAGAAATATTGTGTTCCCAACAAGCTAGCTGAAGGACAGCTTTCACACACACTTATCTCTCAGATCTGAGCATGTGGAGAGACTTTCGTTCATCTAGCACAAAAGGAACGGTTTGCCGGACAAACTATTACTCTGGTTTCTCAGTCTGTTTCCTAGTGCCGTTTTGATGTTCCTGCAGTTTTCACTGAAAAACCGAGTTGGAGCTAGTACCTCCACACATAAATATATGGAGTGGAGTTTGCAACTGAAAAGAAACTTTGTGTTCCCAGCAAGCTAGGTGAAGGACGGCTTTCACACACACTTATCTCTCAGAACTAAGCTTGTGGAGAGACGTTCGTTCAACTAGGACCAAGGGAAAGGTTTGCAGGAGAAACTTTTAATCTGGTTTCTCAGTCTGTTTCCTAGTGCCGGTTTGAAGTTCCTGCAGTTTTCCCTGTAAAACCGAGTTTGATCTAATATCTCCCCCTATATATGCATGGAGTGGAGTTTGCAACTGAAAATAGGCATTGTGTTCCCAACAAGCTAGGTGAAGAACGGCTTTCAGTCACATTTATCTCTCAGAACTGAGCATGTGGAGAGACGTTCGTTCATCTAGCACCCAGGGAAAGGGTTGCAGGAGAAACTTTTACTCTGGTTTCTCAGTCTGTTTCATAGTGCCTGTTTGAAGTTCCTGCAGATTTCACTGGAAAACCTACTTGGTGCTACTACCTACCAATATATATGTATGGAGTGGAGTTTGCAACTGAAAAGAAACTTTGTGTTCCCAACATTCTAGGTGAAGGACGGGTTTCACACACACTTATCTCTCAGAACTGAGCATGTGGATCGGCGTTCGTTCACCTAGAAACAAGGGAACGGTTTGCAGGAGAAACTTTTACTCTGGGTTCTCATGCTGTTTCCTAGAGCCGGTTTGAAGTTCCTGCAATTTTCACTGGAAAACCGAGTTGGAGCTAGTACCTACCCATATATATGTATGAAGTGGAGTTTGCAACTGAAAAGTAACTTGTGTTCCCAACAAGATAGTTGAAGGACGGCTTTCACACACACTTATCTCTCAGAACTGAGCATGTGGAGAGACGTTCGTTCATCTAGCACGAAGTGAACGGGTTGCAAGGGAAAATTTTACTCTGGTGTCTCAGTCTGTTTCCTAGTGCCTGTTTGATGTTCCTGCAGTTTTCACTGGAATACCGAGTTGGTGCTAGTACCTACCTATATATATGTATGGAGTGGAGTTTGCAACTGAAAAGAAACTTTGTGTTCCCAACATTCTATGTGAAGGACGGCTTTCACACTCACTTTTCTCTCAGAACTGAGCATGTGGAGAGACTTTCGTTCAACTAGCACCAAGGGAACGGGTTGCAGGGAAACTTTTACTCTGGTTTCTCAGTGTGTTTCCTAGTGCCGGTTTGAATTTCCTGCAGTTTTCACTGTAAAACCGAGTTGGATCTAGTACCTTCCCCTATATATGCATGGAGTGGAGTTTGAAACTGAAAATAAGCATTGTTTTCCCAACAAGCTAAGTGAAGGACGGCATTCACACACACTTATCTCTCAGAACTGAGCATGTTGAGTGACGTTCGTTCATCTAGCACCAAGGGAACGTGTTGTTGGAGAAACTTTAACTCTGGTATCTCAGTCTGTTTCCTAGTGCCGGTTTGAAATTCCTGCAGTTTTCATTGGAAAACCGAGATGGTGCTAGTACCTACCTATATATATATATGGAGTGGGTTTGCAACTGAAAAGAAACTTTGTGTTCACAACATTCTAGGTGAAGGACGGCTTTCAGACACACTTATCTCTCAGAACTGAGCATGTGGAGAGACGTTCGTTCATTTAGCACCCAGGGAAAGGTTTGCAGGAGAAACTTTTACTCTATTTTCTCAGTATGTTTCCTAGTGCCTGTTTGAAGTTCCTGCAGATTTCACTGGAAAACCTAGTTGGTGCTACTACCTACCAATATATATGTATGGAGTGGAGTTTGCAACTGAAAAGAAACTTTGTGTTCCCAACATTCTAGGTGAAGGACGGCTTTCACACACACTTATCTCTCAGAACTGAGCATGTGGAGAGGCGTTCGTTCACCTAGAAACAATGGAACGGGTTGCAGGAGAAACTATTACTCTGGGTTCTCATTCTGCTTCGTAAAGCCGGTTTGAATTTCCTGCAATTTTCACTGGAAAACCGAGTTGGAGCTAGTACCTACCGATATATATGTATGAAGTGGAGTTTGCAACTGAAAAGAAACTTTGTGTTCCCAACAAGATAGTTGAAGGACGGCTTTCACACACACTTATCTCTCAGAACTGAGCTTGTGGAGAGATGTTCGTTCATCTAGTACCAAAGGAATGGGTTGCAGTGGTAAATTTTAATCTGGTTTCTCAGTCTGTTTCCTAGTGCCGGTTTGAAATTCCTGCAGTTTTTACTGTAAAACAGGTTTGGAGCTAGTACCTCCCCATATATGTGTATGGAGTGGAGTTGGCAACTGAAAAGAATATTTGTGTTCCCAACAAGCTAGGTGAAGGACAGCTTTCACACACACTTATGTCTCAGAAGTGAGCATGTGGAGAGACTTTCGTTCGTCTAGCAGAAAGGGAACGGTATGCCGGACAAACTTTTACTCTGGTTTCTCAGTATGTTTCCTAGTGCTGTTTTGATGTTCCTGCAGTTTTCACTGTAAAACCGAGTTGGAGCTAGTACCTCCCCATATATATGTATGGATTGGAGTTTGCAACTGAAAAGAAACTTTGTGTTCCCAACAAGCTATCTGAAGGACGGCTTTCACACACACTTATCTCTCAGAACTAAGCTTGTGGAGAGACGTTCGTTCATCTAGCACCAAAGGAATGGGTTGCAGTGGTAAATTTTAATCTGGTTTCTCAGTCTGTTTCCTAGTGCCGGTTTGAAATTCCTGCAGTTTTCACTGTAAAACAGGGTTGGAGCTAGTACCTCCCCATATATATGTATGGAGTGGAGTTGGCAACTGAAAAGAATATTTGTGTTCCCAACAAGCTAGGTGAAGGACGGTTTTCACACAAATATCTCTCAGAACTGAGCATGTGCAGAGACGTTCATTCAACTAGCACCAAGGGAACGGGTTGCAGGGGAAACTTTTACTCTGGTTTCTCAGACTGTTTCCTAGTGCCGGTTTGAATTTCCTGCAGTTTTCTCTGTAAAACCGTGTTGGAGATAGTACCTCCCCATATATATGTATGGATTGGAGTTTGCAACTGAAAAGAAACTTTATTTTCCCAACAAGCTAGGTGAAGGACGGCTTTCACACACACTTTTCTCTCAGAACTGAGCATGTGGATAGACGTTCATTCACCTAGCACCAAGGTAATGGGTTGCAGGAGAAACTTTTACTCTGCTTTCTCAGTCTGTTTCGGAGTGCCGGTTTGAAGTTCCTGCAGTTTTCACTGTAAAACCGAGTTTCATCTAGTATCTCCCCCTATATATGCATGGAGTGGAGTTAGCAAATTAAAATAAGCATTGTGTTCCTAACATGTTAGGTGAAGGACGGCTTTCAGACACACTTATTTCTCAGAACTGAGCATGTGGACAGTCGTTCGTTCATCTAGCACCAGTGGAAAAGTTTGCAGGAGAAACTTTTACTCTGGTTTCTCAGACTGTTTCCTAGTGCCGTTTTGAATTTCCTGCAGTTATCACTGTAAAACCGAGTTGGAGCTAGTACCTCCCCATATATTTTTATGAAGGGGATTTTGCAACTGTAAAGATACTTTATTTTCCCAACAAGCTAGGTGAAGGATGGCTTTCACACACACTTATCTCTCAGAACTGAGCATGTGGAGAGACTTTCATTCACCTAGCAACAAGGGAACGGGTTGCAGGAGAAACTTTTACACTGGTTTCTCAGTCGGTTTCCTAGTGCCGGTTTGAAGTTCCTGCAGTTCTCACTGGAAACGCGAGTTGGTGCTAGTACATACCTATATATATGTTTGGAGTGGAATTTGCAACTGAAAAGAAACTTTGTGTTCCCAACATTCTATGTGAAGGACGGCTTTCACACACACTTAACTCTCAGAACTGGGCATGTGGAGAGACGTTCATTCAACTAGCACCAAGGGAACGGGTTGCAGGGGAAACTTATACTCTGGGTTCTCAGTCTTTTTCCTAGAGCCGGTTTGAAGTTCCTGCCGTTTTAATTGTAAAACCGAGTTGGAGCTAGTACCTCCCCATATATATGTATGAGTGGAGTTGGCAACTGAAAAGAAAATTTATGTTCTCAACAAGATAGTTGAAGGACGGTTTTCACACATATATCACTCAGAACTGAGCATGTGGAGAGGCGTTCGATCAACTAGCACCAAGGGAACGGGTTGCAGGGGAAACTTTTACTCTGGTTTCTCAGTCTGTATCCTAGTGCCGTTTTGAATTTCCTACAGTTTTCACTGTAAAACCGAGTTGGATCTAGTACCACCCCCTATATATGCATGGAGTGGAGTTTGCAAATGAAAATAAGCATTGTGATTCCAACAAGCTAGGTGAAGGACGGCTTTAACACACACTTATCTCTCAGAACTGAGCATGTGGATAGACGTTCGTTCATCTAGCAACAAGGGTACGGGTTGCAGGACAAAATTTAACTCTGGATTCTCGGTCTGTTTCCTAGTGCCGTTTTGAATTTCCTGCAGTTTTCCCTGTAAAACCAATTTGGAGCTCGTACCTACCCATAAATATTTATGGAATGGAGTTTGCAACTGAAAAGATACTTTATTTTCCCAACAAGCTAGGTGAAGTAAGGCTTTCACACACATTTAACTCTCAGAACTGAGCATGTGGAGAGACTTTCATTCACCTTGCAACAAGAGAACGGGTTGCAGGAGAAACTTTTACTCTGGGTTCTCAGTCTGTTTCCTAGTGCCTGATTGAACTTCCTGCAGTTTTCATTGGAAAACCGAGTTGGTGCTTGTACCTACCTATATATATGTATGGAGTGGGTTTGCAACTGAAAAGAAACTTTGTGTTCCCAACATTCTAGTTGAAGGACGGCTTTCACACACAATTATCTCTCAGAACTGAGCATGTGGAGAGACGTTCGTTTACCTAGCACCAAGGGAACGGTTTGCAGGAGAAACTTTTTCTCTGGGTTCTCAGTCTGTTTCCTAGTGCCGTTTTGATGTTCCTGCAGTTTTCACTGTAAACCGATTTGGAGCTAGTACCTCCCCATATATATGGATGGAGTGGAGTTTGCAACTTAAAAGAAATATTGTGTTCCCAACAAGCTAGCTGAAGGACAGCTTTCACACACACTTATCTCTCAGATCTGAGCATGTGGAGAGACGTTCGTTCATCTAGCAACAAGGGAATGAGTTGCAGGAGTAAAATTTACTCTGGTTTCTCAGTCTGTTTCCTAGTACCGGTTTGAAGTTCCTGCAGTTTTCACTGTAAAACCGAGTTTCATCTTGTATCTCCCCCTATATATGCATGGAGTGGAGTTAGCAAATTAAAATAAGCATTGTGTTCCTAACAAGTTAGGTGAAGGCGGCTTTCAGACACACTTATTTCTCAGAACTGAGCATGTGGACAGACGTTCGTTCATCTAGCACCAGTGGAAAAGTTTGCTGGAGAAACTTTTACTCTGGTTTCTCAGACTGTTTCCTAGTGCCGTTTTGAATTTCCTGCAGTTATCACTGTAAAACCGAGTTGGAGCTAGTACCTCCCCATATATTTTTATGGAGGGGATTTTGCAATTGTAAAGATACTTTATTTTCCAAACAAGCTATGTGAAGAATGGCTTTCACACACACTTATCTCTCAGAACTGAGCATGTGGAGAGACGTTCATTCAACTAGCACAAAGGGAACGGGTTGCCGGACAAACTTTTACTCTGGTTTTTCAGTCTATTTCCTAGTGCCGTTTGATGTTTCTGCAGTTTTCACTGTAAAACTGTGTTGGAGCTAATACCACCCCATATATATGTATGGAGTGGAGTTGGAAACTGAAAAGAAAATTTGTGTTCCCAACATTTTAGGTGAAGTTCGGCTTACACACACACTTATCTCTCAGAACTGAGCATGTGGAGAGACGTTCGTTCATCTAGCAACAAGGGAACGGGTTGCTGGAGAAAGTTTTTCTCTGGTTTCTCAGCCTGTTTCCTAGTGCCGGTTTGAAGTTCCTGCAGATTTCACTGGAAAAACGAGTTTAAGCAACTACCTCCCCATATATATATATGGAGTGGAGTTTGCAATTGAAAAAAAACTTTGTGCTCCCTACAAGCAATTTGAAGGACGGCTTTCACCAACAATTATCTCTCAGAACTGAGCATGTGGATAAACGTTCGTTCAACTAGCACCAAGGGAACGGGTTGCAGGAGAAACTTTTAATCTGATTTCTCAGTCTGTTTCCTAGTGCCGGTTTGAATTTCCTGCAGTTTTCACTGTAAAACCGAGTTTGATCTAATACTTAACCCTATATATGCATGGAGTGGAGTTTGCAACTGAAAATAAGCATTGTGTTCCCAACAAGCTAGGTGAAGGACGGCTTTCAGACACAATTATCTCTCAGAACTGAGCATGTGGAGAGACGTTCGTTCATCTAGCACCCAGGGAACGGTTTGCAGGAGAAACTTTTACTCTGGTTTCTCAGTCTGTTTCCTAGTGCCGTATGGAATTTCCTACATTTTTCACTGGAAAACCGATTTGGTGCTAGTACCTACCTATATATATGTATGGAGTGGAGTTTGCAACTGAAAAGAAACTTTGTGTTCCCAACATTCTAGGTGAAGTACGGCTTTCACACACATTTATCTCTCAGAACTGAGCATGTGGAGAGACGTTCGTTCACCTAGAACCAAGGGATCGGGTTGCAGGAGAAACTTTTACTCTGTGTTCTCATTCTGTTTCCTACAGCCGGTTTGAAGTTCCTGCAGTTTTCACTGGAAAACCGAGTTGGAGCTACTACCTACCCATATATATGTATGAAGTGGAGTTTGCAACTGAAAAGAAACTTTGTGTTCCCAACAAGCTAGGTGAAGGACGGCTTTCAAACACACTTTTCTCACAGAACTGAGCATGTGGAGAGACGTTCATTCATCTAGCACGAAGTGAACTGGTTGCAGGGGAAAATTTTACTCTGGTTTCTCAGTCTGTTTCCTAGTGCCGGTTTGATGTTCCTGCAGTTTTCACTGGAAAACCGAGTTAGAGATACTACCAACCTATATATATGTATGGAGTGGAGTTTGCAACTGAAGAGAAACTTTGTGATCCCAACAAGGTATGTGAAGGACGGCTTTCACACACAATTATCTCTCAGAACTAAGCTTTTGGAGAGACGTTCGTTCATCTAGCACCAAGGAAATGGGTTGCAGGGGTAAATTTTGATCAGGTTTCTCAGTCTGTTTCCTAGTGCCGGTTTGAAATTCCTGCAGTTTTCACTGTAAAACCAAGTTGGAGCTAGTACCTCCCCATATATATGTATGGAGTGGTGTTGGCAACTGAGAAGAAAATTTGTGTTCCCAACAACCTAGGTGAAGGACGGTTTTCACACAAATATCTCTCAGAACTGAGCATGTGGAGAGATGTTCGTTCATCTAGCAACAAGGGTACGGGTTGCAGGACAAGCATTTACTCTGGATTCTCAGTCTGTTTCCTAGTGCCGTTTTGAATTTCCTGCAGTTTTCCCTGTAAAACCGATTTGGAGCTCGTACCTACCCATATAAATTTATGGAATGGAGTTTGCAACTGAAAAGATACTTTATTATCCCAACAAGCTAGGTGAAGTAAGGCTTTCACACACATTAACTCTCAGAACTGAGCATGTGGAGAGACTTTCATTCACCTAGCACCAAGGGAACGGGTTGCAGGAGAAACTTATACTCTGGGTTCTCAGTCTTTTTCCTAGAGCCGGTATGAAGTTCCTGCAGTTTTAACTGTAAAACCGAGTTGGAGCTAGTACATCCCCATATATATGTATGGAGTGGAGTTGGCAACTGAAAAAAAAATTTGCGTTCCCAACAAGCAAGTTGAAGGACGGTTTTCACACATATATCACTCAGAACTGAACATGTGGAGAGACGTTCGATCAACTAGCACCAAGGGAACGGGTTGCAGGGGAAACTTTTACTCTGGTTTCTCAGTCTGTATCCTAGTGCCGTTTTGAATTTCCTACAGTTTTCACTGTAAAACCGAGTTGAATCTAGTACCACCCCCTATATATGCATGGAATGGAGTTTGCAAAAGAAAATAAGCAGTGTTTTCCCAACAACCTTGGTGAAGGACGGCTTTCACACACACTTATCTCTCAGAACTGAGCATGTGGAGAGACGTTCTTTCATCTAGCACCAAAGGAACGGGTTGCAGGAGAAACTTTTACTCTGATTCTCAGTCTGTTTCCTAGTGCCGGTTGGATTTCCTGCAGTTTTCACTGTAAAAGAGAGTAGGAGCTAGTACCTCCCCTTATATATGTATGGATTGGAGTTTGCAACTTAAAAGAAACTTTAATTTCCCAAAATGCTAGGTGAAGTACTTCTTTCACACACACTTATCTCTCAGAACTGAGCATGTGGAGAGACGTTCATTCAACTAGCACCAAGGTAACGTGTGCAGGAGAAACTTTTACTCTGGTTTCTCAGTATTTTCCTAGTGCCGGTTTGAAATTCCTGCAGTTTTCACTGTAAAACCGAGTTTGATCTAGTACCTCCCATTATATATGCATGGAGTGGAGTTTGCAACTGAAAATAAGCATTGTGTTCCCAACAAGCTAGGTGTATGACGGCTTTCACACACACTTATCTCTCAGAATTGATCATGTTGAGAGTCGTTCGTTCACCTAGCACCAAGGGAAAGGGTTGAAGGAGAAACTTTGACTCTGGGTTCTCAGTCAGTTTCCTAGAGCCGGTTTGATGTTCCTGCAGTTTTCACTGTAAAACCGAGTTGGAGCTAGTACCTCCCCATATATATGTATGGAGTGGAGTTTGCAACTTAAAAGAAATTTTGTTTTCCCAACAAGCTAGGTGAAGGACAGCTTTCACACACACTTATCGCTCAGAACTGAGCATGTGGAGAGACGTTCTTTCAACTAGCACCAAGGGAACGGGTTGCAGGAGAAAGTTTTAATCTGGTTTCTCTGTTTCCTAGTGCCGGTTTTAAGTTCCTGCAGTTTTCCCTGTAAAACCGAGTTTGATCTAATACCTCCCCCTATATATGCATGCAGTGGAGTTTGCAACTGAAAATAGGCATTGTGTTCCCAACAAGCTAGGTGAAGAACGGCTTTCAGACACACTTATCTCTCAGAACTGAGCATGTGGAGAGACGTTCGTTCATCTAGCACCCAGGGAAAGGGTTGCAGGAGAAACTTTTACTCTGGTTTCTCAGTCTGTTTCATAGTGCCTGTTTGAAGTTCCTGCAGATTTCACTGGAAAACCTAGTTGGTGCTACTACCTACCAATATATATGTATGGAGTGGAGTTTGCAACTGAAAAGAAACTTTGTGTTCCCAACATTCTAGGTGAAGGACGGGTTTCACACACACTTATCTCTCAGAACTGAGCATGTGGAGCGGCGTTCGTTCACCTAGAAACAAGGGAACGGTTTGCAGGAGAAACTTTTACTCTGGGTTCTCATGCTGTTTCCTAGAGCCGGTTTGAAGTTCCTGCAATTTTCACTGGAAAACCGAGTTGGAGCTAGTACCTACCGATATATATGTATGAAGTGGAGTTTGCAACTGAAAAGAAACTTTGTGTTCCCAACAAGATAGTTGAAGGACTGCTTTCACACACACTTATCTCTCAGAACTGAGCTTGTGGAGAGATGTTCGTTCATCTAGTACCAAAGGAATGGGTTGCAGTGGTAAATTTTAATCTGGTTTCTCAGTCTGTTTCCTAGTGCCGATTTGAAATTCCTGCAGTTTTCACTGTAAAACAGGTTTGGAGCTAGTACTTCCCCATATATATGTATGGAGTGGAGTTGGCAACTGAAAAGAATATTTGTGTTCCCAACAAGCTAGGTGAAGGACAGCTTTCACACACACTTATGTCTCAGAAGTGAGCATGTGGAGAGACTTTCGTTCGTCTAGCAGAAAGGGAACGGTTTGCCGGACAAACTTTTACTCTGGTTTCTCAGCATGTTTCCTAGTGCTGTTTTGATGTTCCTCCAGTTTTCACTGTAAAACCGAGTTGGAGATAGTACCTCCCCATATATATGTATGGATTGGAGTTTGCAACTGAAAAGAAACTTTGTGTTCCCAACAAGCTATCTGAAGGACGGCTTTCACACACACTTATCTCTCAGAACTAAGCTTGTGGAGAGACGTTCGTTCAACTAGGACCAAGGGAAAGGTTTGCAGGAGAAACTTTTAATCTGGTTTCTCAGTCTGTTTCCTAGTGCCGGTTTGAAGTTCCTGCAGTTTTCCCTGTAAAACCGAGTTTGATCTAATACCTCCCCCTATATATGCATGGAGTGGAGTTTGCAACTGAAAATAGGCATTCTGTTCCCAACAAGCTAGGTGAAGAACGGCTTTCAGACACACTTATCTCTCAGAACTGAGCATGTGGAGAGACGTTCATTCATCTAGCACCCAGGGAAAGGGTTGCAGGAGAAACTTTTACTCTGGTTTCTCAGTCTGTTTCATAGTGCCTGTTTGAAGTCCCTGCAGATTTCACTGGAAAACCTAGTTGGTGCTACTACCTACCAATATATATGTATGGAGTGGAGTTTGCAACTGAAAAGAAACTTTGTGTTCCCAACATTCTAGGTGTAGGACGGGTTTCACACACACTTATCTCTCAGAACTGAGCATGTGGTGCGGCGTTCGTTCACCTAGAAACAAGGGAACGGTTTGCAGGAGAAACTTTTACTCTGGGTTCTCATGCTGTTTCCTTGAGCCGGTTTGAAGTTCCTGCAATTTTCACTGGAAAACCGAGTTGGAGCTAGTACCTACCCATATATATGTATGAAGTGGAGTTTGCAACTGAAAAGTAACTTGTGTTCACAACAAGCTAGGTGAAGGACGGCATTCACACACACTTATCTCTCAGAACTGAGCATGTGGACAGACGTTCGTTCATCTAGCACCAAGGGAACGTGTTGTTGGAGAAACTTTAACTCTGGTATCTCAGTCTGTTTCCTAGTGCCGGTTTGAAATTCCTGCAGTTTTCATTGGAAAACCGAGATGGTGCTAGTACCTACCTATATATATATATGGAGTGGTTTTGCAACTGAAAAGAAACTTTGTGTTCCCAACATTCTAGGTGAAGGACGGCTTTCAGACACACTTATCTCTCAGAACTGAGCATGTGGAGAGACTTTCGTTCATTTAGCACCCAGGGAAAGGTTTGCAGGAGAAACTTTTACTCTGGTTTCTCAGTATGTTTCCTAGTGCCTGTTTGAAGTTCCTGCAGATTTCACTGGAAAACCTAGTTGGTGCTACTACCTACCAATATATATGTATGGAGTGGAGTTTGCAACTGAAAAGAAACTTTGTGTTCCCAACATTCTAGGTGAAGGACGGCTTTCACACACACTTATCTCTCAGAACTGAGCATGTGGAGAGGCGTTCGTTCACCTAGAAACAAGGGAACGGGTTGCAGGAGAAACTATTACTCTGGGTTCTCATTCTGCTTCGTAAAGCCGGTTTGAATTTCCTGCAATTTTCACTGTAAAACCGAGTTGGAGATAGTACCTCCCCATATATATGTATGGATTGGAGTTTGCAACTGAAAAGAAACTTTGTGTTCCCAACAAGCTATCTGAAGGACGGCTTTCACACACACTTATCTCTCAGAACTAAGCTTGTGGAGAGACGTTCGTTCATCTAGCACCAAAGGAATGGGTAGCAGTGGTAAATTTTAATCTGGTTTCTCAGTCTG
This sequence comes from Camelus ferus, assembly GCF_009834535.1. NCBI lineage: Eukaryota > Metazoa > Chordata > Mammalia > Artiodactyla > Camelidae > Camelus > Camelus ferus. The sequence continues at coordinate 74,617 of NW_022587726.1, forward strand.
TTTCCTAGTGCCGGTTTGAAATTCCTGCAGTTTTCACTGTAAAATAGGGTTGGAGCTAGTACCTCCCCATATATATGTATGGAGTGGAGTTGGCAACTGAAAAGAATATTTGTGTTCCCAACAAGCTAGGTGAAGGACGGTTTTCACACAAATATCTCTCAGAACTGAGCATGTGGAGAGACGTTCGTTCAACTATCACCAAAGGAACGGGTTGCAGGGGAAACTTTTACTCTGGTTTCTCAGACTGTTTCCTAGTGCCGGTTTGAATTTCCTGCAGTTTTCTCTGTAAAACCGTGTTGGAGATAGTACCCTCCCCATATATATGTATGGATTGGAGTTTGCAACTGAAAAGAAACTTTATTTTCCCAACAAGCTAGGTGAAGGACGGCTTTCACACACACTTTTCTCTCAGAACTGAGCATGTGGATAGACGTTCATTCACCTAGCACCAATGTAATGTGTTGCAGGAGAAACTTTTACTCTGGTTTCTCAGTCTGTTTCCTAGTGCCGGTTTGAAGTTCCTGCAGTTCTCACTGGAAAACCGAGTTGGTGCTAGTACCTACCTATATATATGTATGGAGTGGAATTTGCAACTGAAAAGAAACTTTGTGTTCCCAACATTCTATGTGAAGGACGGCTTTCACACATACTTATCTCTCAGAACTGAGCATGTGGAGAGACGTTCATTCAACTAGCACCAAGGGAACGGGTTGCAGGGGAAACTTATACTCTGGATTCTCAGTCTTTTTCCTAGAGCCGGTTTGAAGTTCCTGCAGCTTTAATTGTAAAACCGAGTTGGAGCTAGTACCTCCCCATATATATGTATGAGTGGAGTTGGCAACTGAAAAGAAAATTTGTGTTCTCAACAAGATAGTTGAAGGACGGTTTTCACACATATATCACTCAGAACTGAGCATGTGGAGAGACGTTCGATCAACTAGCACCAAGGGAACGGGTTGCAGGGGAAACTTTTACTCTGGTTTCTCAGTCTGTATCCTAGTGCCGTTTTGAATTTCCTACAGTTTTCACTGTAAAACCGAGTTGGATCTATTACCACCCCCTATATATGCATGGAGTGGAATTTGCATATGAAAATAAGCATTGTGATTCCAACAAGATAGGTGAAGGACGGCTTTCACACACACTAATCTCTCAGAACTGAGCATGTGGAGAGACGTATGTTCATCTAGCAATAAGGGAACGGGATGCAGGAGAAACTTTACTCTGGTTTCTCAGTCTGTTTCCTAGTGCCGGTTTGAATTTTCCTGTAGTTTTCACTGTAAATCCTAGTTGGAGCCAGTACCTCCCCATATATTTGTATGGATTGGAGTTTGCAACTGAAAAGAAACTTTATTTTCCCAACAAGCTAGTTGAAGGACTGCTTTCACACACACTTATCTCTCAGAACTTAATATGTGGAGAGACGTTCATTCACCTAGCACCAAGGTAACGGGTGCAGGTGAAACTTTTACTCTTGTTTCTCAGTCTCTTTCCTAGTGCCGGTTTGAAATTCCTGCAGTTTTCACTGTAAAACCGAGTTTGATCTAGTACCTCCCCCTATATATGCATGGAGTGGAGTTTGCAACTGAAAATAAACATTGTGTTCCCAACAAGCTAGGTGAAGGACGGCTTAACACACACTTATCTCTCAGAACTGAGCATGTGGAGAGACGTTCTTTCATCTAGCACCAAGGGAACGGGTTGCTGGAGAAACTTTTACTCTGGTATATCAGTCTGTTTCCTAGTGCCGGTTTGAAATTAATGCAGTTTTCATTGGAAAACCGAGTTGGTGCTAGTACCTACCTATATATATATGTGGAGTGGGTTTGCAACTGAAAAGAAACTTTGTGTTCCCAACATTCTAGGTGAAGGACGGCTTTCAGACACTCTTATATCTCAGAACTGAGCATGTGGAGAGACGTTCGTTCATTTAGCACCCAGGGAAAGGTTTGCAGGAGAAACTTTTACTCTGGTTTCTCAGTATGTTTCCTAGTGCCTGTTTGAATTTCCTGCAGATTTCACTGGAAAACCAAGTTGGTGCTACTACCTACCAATATATATGTATGGAGTGGAGTTTGCAACTGAAAAGAAACTTTGTGTTCCCAACATTCTAGGTGAAGGACGGCTTTCACACACACTTATCTCTCAGAACTGAGCATGTGGAGAGGCGTTCGTTCACCTAGAAACAGGGAACGTGTTGCAGGATAAACTTTTACTCTGGGTTCTCATTCTGCTTCGTAGAGGCCGGTTTGAATTTCCTGCAATATTCATGGAAAACCGAGTTGGAGCTAGTACCTACCCATATATATTTATGAAGTGGAGTTTGCAACTGGAAAGAAACTTTGTGTTCCCAACAAGATAGTTGAAGGACGGCTTTCACACACACTTATCACTCAGAACTGAGCATGTGGAGAGACGTTCGTTCATCTAGCACGAAGTGAACGGGTTGCAGGGGAAAATTTTACTCTGCTTTCTCAGTCTGTTTCCTAGTGCCCGTTTGATGTTCCTGCAGTTTTCACTGTAAAACCGTGTTGGAGCTAGTACCTCCCCCATATATAGGTATGGAGTGGAGTTTGCAACTTAAAAGAATTTTGTGTTCCAACAAGCTAGGTGAAGGACAGCTTTCACACACACTTATGTCTCAGAAGTGAGCATGTGGAGAGACTTTCGTTCGTCTAGCAGAAAGGGAACGGTTTGCCGGACAAACTTTTACTCTGGTTTCTCAGTATGTTTCCTAGTGCCGTTTTGATGTTCCTGCAGTTTTCACTGTAAAACCGAGTTGGGAGCTAGTACCTCTCCCATATATATGTATGGAGTGGGGTTTGCAACTGAAAAGAAACTTTGTGTTCCCAACAAGCTATGTGAAGGCCGGCTTTCACACACACTTATCTTCTCAGAACTAAGCTTGTGGAGAGACGTTCGTTTCATCTAGCACCAAAGGAATGGTTGCAGTGGTAAATTTTAATCTGGTTTCTCAGTCTGTTTCCTAGTGCCGGTTTGAAATTCCTGCAGTTTTCCACTGTAAAACAGGGTTTGGAGCTAGTACCTCCCCATATATATGTATGAGTGGAGTTGGCAACTGAAAAGAAAATTTATGTTCTCAACAAGATAGTTGAAGGACGGTTTCACACATATATCACTCAGAACTGAGCATGTGGAGATGCGTTCGATCAACTAGCACCAGGGAACTGGTTGCAGGGGAAACTTTTACTCTGGTTTCTCAGTCTGTATCCTAGTGCCGTTTGAATTTCCTACAGTTTTCACTGTAAAACGAGTTGGATCTAGTACCACCCCCTATATATGCATGGAGTGGAGTTTGCAAATGAAAATAAGCATTGTGATTCCAACAAGATAGGTGAAGGACGGCTTTCACACACACTAATCTCTCAGAAATGAGCATGGTGGAGAGACGTTTGTTCATCTAGCAATAAGGGAACGGGTTGCAGGAGAAACTTTACTCTGGTTTCTCAGTCTGTTTCCTAGTGCCGGTTTGAATTTCCTGCAGTTTTCACTGTAAATCCGAGTTGGAGCCAGTACTTCCCCATATATTTGTATGGACTGGAGTTTTGCAACTGAAAAGTAACTTATTTTCCCAACAAGCTAGGTGAAGTACTGCTTTCACACACACTTATCTCTCAGAACTTAGTATGTGGAGAGACGTTCATTCACCTAGCACCAAGGTAACGGGTTCAGGTGAAACTTTACTCTTGTTTCTCAGTCTGTTTCCTAGTGCCGGTTTGAAATTCCTGCAGTTTTCACTGTAAAACCGAGTTTGATCTAGTACCTACTCCCTCTATATATGCATGGAGTGGAGTTTGCAACTGAAAATAAACATTGTGTTCCCAACAAGCTAGGTGAAGGACGGCTTTAACACACACTTATCTCTCAGAACTGAGCATGTGGATAGACGTTCGTTCATCTAGCAACAAGGGTACGGGTTGCAGGACAAACTTTTACTCTGGATTCTCGGTCTGTTTCCTAGTGCCGTTTTGAATTTCCTGCAGTTTTCCCTGTAAAACCGATTTGGAGCTCGTACCTACCCATATATATTTATGGAATGGAGTTTGCAACTGAAAAGATACTTATTTTCCCAACAAGCTAGGTGAAGTAAGGCTTTCACACACATTTAACTCTCAGAACTGAGCATGTGGAGAGACTTTCATTCACCTTGCAACAAGAGAACGGGTTGCAGGAGAAACTTTTACTCTGGGTTCTCAGTCTGTTTCCTAGTGCCTGATTGAACTTCCTGCAGTTTTCATTGGAAAACCGAGTTGGTGCTAGTACCTACCTATATATATGTATGGAGTGGGTTTGCAACTGAAAAGAAACTTTGTGTTCCCAACATTCTAGTTTGAAGGACGGCATTCACACACAATTATCTCTCAGAACTGAGCATGTGCAGAGACGTTCGTTCACCTAGCACCAAGGGAACGGTTTGCAGAGAAACTTTTTCTCTGGGTTCTCAGTCTGTTTCCTAGTGCCGTTTTGATGTTCCTGCAGTTTTCACTGTAAACCGAGTTGGAGCTAGTACCTCCCCATATATATGGATGGATTGGAGTTTGCAACTTAAAAGAATATTGTGTTCCCAACAAGCTAGCTGAAGGACAGCTTTCACACACAACTTATCTCTCAGATCTGAGCATGTGGAGAGACTTTCGTTCATCTAGCACAAAAGGAACGGTTTGCCGGACAAACTATTACTCTGGTTTCTCAGTCTGTTTCCTAGTGCCGTTTTGATGTTCCTGCAGTTTTCACTGAAAAACCGAGTTGGAGCTAGTACTTCCACACTTAATATATGGAGTGGAGTTTGCAACTGAAAAGAAACTTTGTGTTCCCAGCAAGCTAGGTGAAGGACGGCTTTCACACACACTTATCTCTCAGAACTAAGCTTGTGGAGAGACGTTCGTTCATCTAGCAACAAGGGAATGAGTTGCAGGAGTAAAATTTACTCTGGTTTCTCAGTCTGTTTCCTAGTACCGGTTTGAAGTTCCTGCAGTTTTCACTGTAAAACCGAGTTTCATCTAGTATCTCCCCCTATATATGCATGGAGTGGAGTTAGCAAATTAAAATAAAGCATTGTGTTCCTAACAAGTTAGGTGAAGGCGGCTTCAGACACACTTATTCCTCAGAACTGAGCATGTGGACAGACGTTCGTATCATCTAGCACCAGTGGAAAAGTTTGCTGGAGAAACTTTTACTCTGGTTTCTCAGACTGTTTTCCTAGTGCCGTTTTGAATTTCCTGCAGTTATCACTGTAAACCGAGTTGGAGCTAGTACCTGCCCATATATTTTTATGGAGGGGATTTTGCAATTGTAAGATACTTTATTTTCCAAACAAGCTATGTGAAGAATGGCTTTCACACACACTTATCTCTCAGAACTGAGCATGTGGAGAGACGTTCATTCAACTAGCACAAAGGGAACGGGTTGCCGACAAACTTTTACTCTGGTTTTCAGTATATTTCCTAGTGGCCGTTTGATGTTTGCAGTTTTCACTGTAAACTGTGTTGGAGCTAGTACCACCCCATATATATGTATGGAGTGGAGTTTGAAACTGAAAGAAAATTTGTGTTCCCAACATTTTAGGTGAAGTTCGGCTTACACACACACTTATCTCTCAGAACTGAGCATGTGGAGAGACGTTCGTTCATCTAGCAACAAGGGAACGGGTTGCTGGAGAAAGGTTTTCTCTGGGTTTCCTCAGCCTGTTTCCTAGTGCCGGTTTGAAGTTCCTGCAGATTTCACTGGAAAACCGAGTTTAAGCTACTACCAAGATCCCCATATATATGTATGGAGTGGAGTTTGCAATTGAAAAAAACTTGTGCTCCCTACAAGCAATTTGAAGGACGGCTTTCACCAACAATTATCTCTCAGAACTGAGCATGTGGATAAACGTTCGTTCAACTAGCACCAAGGGAACGGGGTTGCAGGAGAAACTTTTAATCTGGTTCTCAGTCTGTTTCCTAGTGCCTGTTTGAAGTTCCTGCAGTTTTCACTGTAAAACCGAGTTGATCTAATACCTAACCCTATATATGCATGGAGTGGAGTTTGCAACTGAAAATAAGCATTGTGTTCCCAACAAGCTAGGTGAAGGACGGCTTTCAGACACAATTATCTCTCAGACTGAGCATGTGGAGAGACGTTCGTTCATCTAGCACCCAGGGAACGGTTTGCAGGAGAAACTTTTACTCTGGTTTCTCAGTCTGTTCCTAGTGCCGTATGGAATTTCCTACATTTTTCACTGGAAAACCGATTTGGTGCTAGTAACCTACCTATATATATGTATGGAGTGGAGTTGCAAACTGAAAAGAAACTTGTGTTCCCAACTTCTAGGTGAAGTACGGCTTTCACACACATTTATCTCTCAGAACTGAGCATGTGGAGAGACGTTCGTTCACCTAGAACCAAGGGATCGGGTTGCAGGAGAAACTTTTAACATCTGGGTTCTCATTCTCTTTCCTACAGCCGGTTTGAAGTTCCTGCAGTTTCACTGGAAAACCGAGTTGGAGCTACTACCTACCCATATATATGTATGAAAGTGGAGTTTGCAACTGAAAGAAACTTTGTGTTCCCAACAAGCTAGGTGAAGGACGGCTTTCAAACACACTTTTCTCACAGAACTGAGCATGTGGAGAGACGTTCATTCATCTAGCACAAAGTGAACGGGTTGCAGGGGAAAATTTTACTCTGGTTACTCAGTCTGTTCCTAGTGGCCGGTTTGATGATCCTGCAGTTTTCACTGGAAACGAGTTAGAGATACTACCAACCTATATATATATATGGAGTGGAGTTTGCAACTGAAGAGAAACTTTGTGTTCCCTTCAAGTGTATGCGAAGGACGGCTTTCACACACAATTATCTCTCAGAACTAAGCTTTGGAGAGACGTTCGTATCGATCTAGCAACCAAGGAAATGGGTTGCAGGGGTAAATTTTGATCAGGTTTCTCAGTCTGTTTCCTAGTGCCGGTTTGAAATTCCTGCAGTTTTCACTGTAAAACCAGTTGGAGCTAGTACCCTGATATTCCCCATATATATGTTTGGAGTGGTGTTGGCAACTGAAAAGAAAATTTGTGTTACCACAACATATGTGAAGGACGGTTTTCAACACAAATATCTCTCAGAACCTGAGCAGTGTGGAGAGACGTTCGTTCATCTAGCACCAAGGGAACGTTTTAGCAGGAAAAAACTTTTACTACTCTGCTTCTCATTCTGTTTCATAGTGCCGGTTTGAAGTTCCTGCAGTTTCACTGGAATACCGAGTTGGGTGCTAGTTCCTACCTATATATATGTATGGAGTGGAGTTTGCAACTGAAAAGAAACTTTGTGTTCCCAACATTCTAGGTGAAGGACGGCTTTCACACACACTTATATCTCAGAACTGAGCATGTGGAGAGACTTTCGTTCATCAAGAACAAATGGAACGGGTTGCAGGGGAAACTTTTACTCTGGTTTCTCAGTCTGTATCCTAGTGCCGTTTTGAATTTCCTACAGTTTTCACTGTAAAACCGAGTTGGATCTAGCACCACCCCCTATATATGCATGGAGTGGAGTTTGCAAATGAAAATAAGCATTGTGTTCCCAACAAGATAGGTGAAGGACGGCTTTCACACACACTTATCTCTCAGAAGTGAGCATGTGGAGAGACGTTCTTTCATCTAGCACCAAGGGAACGGGTTGCAGGAGAAACTTTTACTCTGATTCTCAGTCTGTTTCCTAGTGCCGGTTGGATTTCCTGCAGTTTTCACTGTAAAACAGATTAGGAGCTAGTACCTCCCCTTATATATGTATGGATTGGAGTTTGCAACTTAAAAGAAACTTTAATTTCCCAACAAGCTAGGTGAAGGACTGCTTTCACACACACTTATCCCTCAGAACTGAGCATGTGGAGAGACGTTCGTTCATCTAGCACCAAGGGAACGGGTTGAAGGAGAAACTTTGACTCTGGGTTCTCAGTCAGTTTCCTAGAGCCGGTTTGATGTTCCTGCAGTTTTCACTGTAAAACCGAGTTGGAGCTAGTACCTCCCCATAAATATGTATGGAGTGGAGTTTGCAACTTAAAAGAAATTACGTGTTCCCAACAAGCTAGGTGAAGGACAGCTTTCACACACACTTATCTCTCAGAACTGAGCATGTGGAGAGACGTTCGTTCAACTAGCACCAAGGGAACGGGTTGCAGGAGAAAGTTTTAATCTGGTTTCTCTGTTCCTAGTGCCGGTTTTAAGTTCCTGCATTTTTCCCTGTAAAACCGAGTTTGATCTAATACCTCCCCTTATATAAGCATGGAGTGGAGTTTGCAACTGAAAAAATAAGCATTGTGTTCCCAACAAGCTATGTAAAGGGACGGCTTTAACACACACTTATCTCTCAGAAATGAGCATGTGGAGAGACGTTTCGTTCATCTAGCACCGAAGCAACGGGTTGCAGGAGAAACTTTTACTCTGGTTTCTCTGTCTGATTCCAAGTGCCGGTTTGATGTTCTTGGCAATTTCTCTGTAAAACCGAGTTGGAGCTAGTACCGTCCGCGTATATATGTATGGAGTGTAGTTTTGCAACTGAAAAGAAAATTTGTGTTCCCAACAGCTAGGTGAAGTACGACTTTCACACAAGTCACTTTATCTCAGAATTAAGCTTGTGGGAGATACGTTCGTTCATCTAGCACCAAGGGAATGGGTTGCAGGAGAAAACTTTTACTCTGGCTTTCTCAGTCTGTTTCCTAGTGCCGGTTTGAATTTTCTGAAGTTGTCACAGTAAAACCGAGTTGGATCTAGTACCTTCCCCTATATATGCGTGGTGGGAGTATGCAACTGAAAATATGCATTGTGTTCCCAACAAGCTAGGTGAAGGACTGCTTTCACACCACTTATCTCTCAGAACTGAGCATATGGAGAGACTTCATCCATCTACAAAAAAGGAGCGCGTTGCAGGGGAACTTTTACTCTGGATTCTCAGTCTTTTTCCTAGTGGCCTGTTGATGTTCCTGCGTTTTCACTGTAAAACCGAGTGGAGCAAGTACCGTCCCCATATAGATGTATGGAATGGAGTTTGAAACTGAAAAGAAACTTTGTGTTCCCAACAAGCTAGGTGAAGGACGGCTTCACACACACTTATCTCTCAAAAATAAGCTTGTGGAGAGACGTTCCTTTTATCTATCACGAAGGCAAACGGTTTTTGCAGGAAAATTTTAACTCTTGGTTTTCTCAGTCTGTTTCCTAGTTTCCGGTTTGAAGTTCCTGCAGTTTTCACTGTAAAACTGAGTTGGAGATAGTACCTCCCCTTATATATGTATGGAGTGGAGTTTGCAACTGAAAAGAAACTTTGTGTTCCCAACAAGCTATGTGAAGGACGGCTTTCACACACAATTATCTCTCTGAACTGAGCATGTGGATAGACGTTCGTTCATCTAGCACCTAGAAAAAGAATGCAAGAGAAACTTTTACTCTGGTATCTCAGCCTGTTTCCTAGTACCGTTTGGAATTTCCTGCATTTTTCACTGTAAAATCGTGTTGGAGCTACTACATCCCCATATATATATATGGAGTGGAGTTTGCAACTGAAAGAAACTTTGTGTTCCCAATAAGCTAGGTGAAGAACGGATTTCACACACACTTATCTCTCAGAACTGAGCATGTGGAGAGACGTTCGTTCATCTAGAACCAAGTAACGGTTTGCCGGAGAAACTTTTACTCTGGATTCTCAGTCTGATTTCTAGTGCCGGTTTGAATTTTCTGAATTTTTCACTGTAAAACCGAGTTGGATCTAGTACCTCCCTTATATATGCATGGAGTGGAGTATGCAACTCAAAATAAGCATTGTGTTCCCAACAAGCTATGTGAAGTACGGCTTTCACACACACTTATCTCTCAGAGCTGAGCATGTGGATAGACGTTCGTTCACATAGCAACAAGGGAACAGATTGCAGGGGAAAGTTTTACTCTGGTTTCTCAGTCTGTTTCCTAGTGCCGTTTTGAAGTTCCTGCAGTTTTCACTGTAAAACCGCGTTGGATCTAGAACCTACCCCTATATATGCAAGGAATGGAGTTTGCAACTGAAAATAAACATTGTGTTCCCATCAAGCTAGGTCAAGCACGGCTTTCACACACAGTTATCTCTCAGAACTGAGCATGTGGAGAGACGTTCGTTTATCTAGCACCAAGGGAACTGGTTGCAGGAGAAACTTTTACTCTGGTTTCTCAGTCTGTTTCGTAGTGCCGATTTGAAGTTCCTGCAGTTTTCACTGTAAAACCGAGTTGGAGCTAGTACCTCCCCAAATATATATATGGAGTGGAGTTTGCAACTGAAAAGAAACTTTGTGTTCCAAACATTTTAGGTGAAGTTCGGCTTTCACACACACTTATTTCTCAGAACTGAGCATGTGGAGGACGTTCGTTCATCTAGCATGAAGTGAAATGTTACAGGGCAAACTTTTACTCTGGTTTCTCAGTCTGTTTCCTAGTGGCCTGTTTGAATTTCCTGAAGTTTTAACTGTAAAACAGAGTTGGAGCTAGTAACTCCCCATATATATTTATGGAGTGGAGTTTGCAACTTAAAAGAAATTATGTGTTCCCAACAAGCTAGGTGAAGGACAGCTTTCACACACAATTATATCTCAG
>NW_022587727.1:0-85085 GCF_009834535.1 Camelus ferus
GTGAGTGCTGGTTCTCACCACTTGCAGGCTCCCCTACTCTGGAGAAACATCCTCACCAAATGGCAGTCCCTGCCCCCTGGCCTAGAGATACCCCCACCCACTTCCTACAGCACACTTCAGCCAGGGACTGACTGGATAGGGGAGTAAATGGCTTTCCCCCACTTGCCTTATTTGGGGACCAACTCTGGGGTGCAGTCTGCTCTCCTGAGCTTCATGGTGAGAGAAGAATGTGCCAGCCTCTGACTGAGACCACGGTCTCACTTGCCCTCCTCCCCCTGCCCACCCCCACCTTGCTTATCTCACTCCCTTCTCTGAGAGTTATCCTTCAGGAAATCACCTCCACAAGGACCCCCAGCTCAGGCTCTACTTGTTTGGAACCTGACCTAAGACAGTAAATGATACTGTATATTTAGTTTACTATTATTACTAAAAGCATCATTACTGAGATGCATAATGTAAGTGTCCCAGGCTTAATGAGGATCAAGAGGGCTGTTCAACTTCCTAAAACTGATGTCAAATTCAAATATGAATATGCTGAAAATACTGAAGTATGTATTAGTCGTCTAATGCCAAAAGAAAATCCACTGAAAAGTAAAAACATGAAAGTTACAAAACTTAAATCAGTGTATAATTTTTAAAATTTCCAAGTGTAACTAAATGTATTATTAATATAACAATAAAATGCTTAGAAAGAATTGATTTGATTTTAAGAATTTAAAAAGGACTTATTTTCAGGAAGCTAATTCGCTGAATAAGCTCTGGTTTTCCTTGAACATTCACTTCTCATTTTTCTTGTTTTGTTCATGGAGATCTTTCACTTGGTTATACAATTTTTCATTTTCCTTTTTATAAATAGAAAGTTACATTTTAGTTCACTCAGCAGGACCTATATAACATTAGCATATGTGCTCATGAAAGATACATCCTTTAAATATTTTTAGTCTTTAAATTTCTTGTTTTTGAGTAAGCTTTAAAACATTTTTCAAACTTTCAATTTTCTCAGAAGACAATTTGCTAGCTGAAAACAACTGTTTCCAAAATGCTCCAAATGCTTAGTAAACAAAAAAGTTGCAGAACTTCCCAAAGCCAACGAGCCTGGCAGTATAATGTACTGCATTTCACAGGGGTAAGTGGGGCGAGTGACTGCAGGAAAAACCACGTCCTGATTTTGCACATCAGGGATGGAAAGGCCAGGGGGGCTGTTTGTGTGATGGAAAAGAACAAACCCGACTCCATATTAGATCTGTTCCTTTGACTTTAACCCTGTGCTCTGTTTTCTAGGCTCAGTCTTGCCATCTCTGCACCTTTTGTGGAACAATGTTGCCAATAGCCTGAAATATAGAGGAGAGCCTGTTCCCAAGGCTCTGACCTTTAAGGACATTAACACATTTCCATTCACATAAAGATAACAAGTTGCAGAATACAAAATAGCATTTCTTTTGTTGGAGGTTTACAGGGGCACCATGATCTGACCTACGTTGCCAGCTGCAAGAACACAGTATTCCAAGAACAAAGAATTCCTATGCCAAGAAGTTTGCAACAACCAAGCAAGTAGGAAAGGAGCCTGAATTCTGACTTGGGGAAGGTGGTTCTCCAGGACCTTAGTCGGCCATTTTCTTGGTCTGCCGGCTTTCTGAATGGCTTTCTAAATAAAGTCGCTGTTCCTTGCCCCAAGACCCTGTCTCCTAATTTACTGGCCTCTCGTGCAGTGAGCAGAAAGAGTTTGGACTTAGTGACATTTGCACCTTCTTTTTTTCTGTTTTTTTGCCCAACTTTCTGTGGTGAGGTAACTGGATGGAGCCATAGTGGGTAGCCAGGCTTCTTTCTGGAGCTCTCTGTAAGCAAGGAGGTAGAGACTCGGTGTTTCTGGAAGATCAGGATGAGGCAGAATAAAGCCTAGACTCAGCTCAGCACCTGGCTTGAGCTAAAGAGGGGCTTAGACAGTGAGATCAGTGGCAATCTATGCTTAGATGCTCTGGTCTATTAACCTCTTTAAAATTAAGAGTCTGATGAAAACCAAGGACCTTTGTGAATCTAATGAAACTCTGAACTGTCTCACCACACCTGGCCTAATGCCTGGCAGATAGTCTGTGCTTAATTCTGCAGAATTCTTGAAACCCAGAAAAATAAGTACATATGTTGATACACAAGTTTTGTGTTCTGTGTGTGTGTGAGGGGTGGCTGGAATACTCACAGGTCTGTTCCTTAAAGTGCCACGCTCCGTGCAGCAAGTGCAGAACAGCAGGCGGAGGGTCTGGATGGCTCTCAATAACTCTAGGGCCGCGTGTCCTGCAAAATCAGTGCTACCCCATTTGTAGTAAATGCTGCCATCTCTGATGTGGTTAACACTTTCTCTAGGCATCCCTGCAGTGAAAATGCTTCTTATTGGCAGGCTGTAGGCTTAGGCTACTACTGTCAAAGGAGAAAAAGATAATGAGACAGAAGGGGGAGGGAATTAAAAAAAAGGGGGAGTTGTGGGGAGGAAATGAAGGTAAAGCTTAAGCTGGAGACCACCGAACCTGTCCTGCCTACCTGTCAGGTCAGCTCCACCAAGATGCCATCACACAGAACAAATGTCTGACTTCTACAGGACACATACATTTTCTCCCAATTTTAAGTCAAATTTTTTTTCAATCTCAGGGCATTGGCAATTGATTTCAGATTCATATTTCTGAATATAATATCAAAACCAGCCAATATTGTCTACTGAAAAACATTATAGAAAATGAAAGAAAAATAGGACAGTTTCTAAGGGAACATGGTTATAAAATTAGTCACAGGCAACAAGCACTAACTGGTTACTGTGTGGAGGGCACTCAGGTTGGTCTGCACTGTTTTTTTTTATGATTTAAATATATATACTTCCTAATGTGGCATTAATTTCACACAAGTGGCTTCTCCGAGCCCATGGAAGACCCCGCCGGCCCAGCCGAGCCCTGACCAGCAGGTGACAAATGCCCCGTGACCCTCAGGGAGAGCCAGGACGTAGTCCCCGCACCCTCAGAAGCCTGGTTTCCCACGGGGGCGTGGGCCTCTCTGGGCCCCTGGCTCACTACACCAGTGAAAACCCCCTTAATCCACACTCTTTTAACTCCAACTAGGGAAGGGGGGCTCCCCCCCAGCAGGCAGGCCGGGGGCAGAATCAGCCTGCCTTTGCTGCAAGGCTCCGGGAGACAGGGGCGCTGTCTTATCTTAATTTCACAACCATTCTTGTGAGACAGGTACTGTCAGTCTCATTCCCATTTCACAGACGGGAAAACTGGCTCAGAGGGGGGATGTGATTTGCCCAAGGCTGCACAGCAGGCAGTGAAGCCAAGAACCATCCAGAAACTATGCTCTTAACCATTTTAATTCTGCCCATGACAAATGTGCAGACCAGTCAAATGATTACTTCCTCACATTGCCAGAATTCCCATTACCTATTAAATGGAAACAAATGTTTTTAAATGCCTTATTTTCAAAACCAAAAGATCTCATAGCAAACCCATTATGTGCTGAAGAACCATACCTGTTGACATCCCTGAAGAAGTGTCTCTTGTTCCTATTTCTTTTTGGATTTGCTTTGCTTTTTCTTCAGTGACAGGATCCGATGTTTCCTCAAACTGCAACCACCTTTGATTTTTGTTTGATTCTTCAAAGCTACTTCACTGAGAAAATGCAGAAATAGTTTTATTTGGAAAAGGAAGTGATGAAGTATGGAAGAATAAAAGAAAACACAAGGCGCACAGACCTAGAACTGTCTTACAACCACACTGGAATTAGCTTAACACCAGTGACGGTTAATTCATTACAGGATGCTCTGTGCTGATGGTTCTGATGATGGCATTAACTCAGAAATGCTACACAGTGTCATTCTCTGAACTTAGCCCTTCTACAGCAATCTTTCTGAAACTCTGTCTTCCTTGAAGGTCACCGTGAACTAAGGGATTTATTTTCAAAAAGGACTGCTAACAAGAGAAGGATCAATATGAGCCAATTTAAATTCTGATTTTCCCCCAGGGGTTCGATTTAGGCTCTTCTGTTAGAAGGCACTCTTGGGAACCAAGTCACTGACAGCAAATGCATCAAGTCAAAGAGCCACAGGGACAGAGGGTGACAGTGCATTTAATGGAGAGTAGTAGTTCTTTTTCCATAAATAAAAGGAAAAGTAGGACAATGTGTCTAGTCCTTTGGCTCGAAGAATATAATTGTCTTGACTCAGTTGGAAAAGTTCCTTCTCCTGCTGTCTCTGTAGTTCCTCCATCTTATCTTCCAAAGCTCTCGCTCTTTTTTCTAAGAATTTGACTGTAATCCACTCCCCGAGGGCCTGCGCCCCCAGCTCCATTTTCCCTCTGCTTCCTGAGCTCTTTCAAACATAGTTCTGCTTCCTTGTTCCCACCACCGTATCCTGAAGAACCCTTTTAAGGAAAAGCATTACTTCAGTATGTAGAGTTGTATATTAGATTTGAACACAGTGGGTTAGGGGAAAAAAACCACAAAGAATGAAAATGACACAGTTAACAATGTTCTACTACACAAGAAAAATCAATAAATGTTCAATAAGAGTGAGTGAGTGCGGTATCACTCAGTGCAGAAGAAATTTCATATATTTCATTATTATTTAATTTCTACATATACTTAAAGACATACAACCATTATGAATATTACTGTGAAATTCAACACCTACATTCAGAAACTGAACACAGGCATCAGTTTCTGAGGGGCCCTCAGACTTCTCGGGGAGCCACGCAGCTTTCCCCGTGGGAGGCTGGAGTTGCTGGCTTGGTGAGTCCTGCTCCAGATATTCCTAAATGTCATGAACAATGGATAAAAGCACCGCAAATACAAACTACGTTGAATGTGTATTCGGCAATTATGTAACAAGAATCACTAATACAACAGGAGCACTAAGACAAGTGAGGATCTCACAGCAGGCAGGTGCGTAACAAGTGCCCTCACACAGCTGTCCCCCTGCACGCAGGACCCTGCACGCGGGACCCCTGCCCGGGACCAGTCTCTACTCCATCTGACACGGAGGCCAACTGACCCAAGGCTCATGTCCCATGACACATGGAGCTAAATAAATGTGAGGAGAATGTGGATCGGGATAATTTCAGGTTTCATCACTTTAAATAAATTACTCTTAAATGTTCACAACAATAACAAAGTATCTAAAAGAGGAATCAAAGAGCAGCTGATAACTTTATGAAGCATTCTAGTTCAGATTAAGTGGGCTTTAAAGCACATTTTTCTATACAAATTATATCAAGTTATAGTATCACTGGAATAATATAAATTGCATGGAAACTATAACAACTACTTTAAATTTGATTAAAAATGATAATCCTTCTCTAATACTGTGATATCATACATTACATTAGAAAAAATGTTATTCATGTATATTTTGGTCAAATTTTTGGCTTTTAAGATACCTCATAAATCCCCAAACAGCAGAAATGGTTCTAAGGCCAATAAATTATTCAGTTAATAATACAAAAAGAAAGTTTAAGGGAAATCCCTAGAAGAGATCCGGAGGCCCATATTCAAACCCTGCAGGTCCTGAACTGACCCCCAGTGATCATTTCCCTGACTACCTTTGAGGTAAGTGAAGAATTGAAATTTTACATTTTTTAATATAATTTTTTCTGGATGTTAACTTTTTCTCAAAATTGGAGTATTTACTATAATTTTTAAATAAAGGGAACTACAATTTTAATTGCACATCTTGGCTATGTTTTGACAAAGGAGATGCCAGTAAGAGTATAGCAACAAACTCCTGTCCCAAGCCAGGGACTGATCAGTGCTGCCCCCCTCCCCACCCTCCCCCTCCTGTCTCAAGACCCTTTTCTGCTTACTTCCCAAATAAGCAACACAACTGGCAAATGAAGCCAGCGTCAAATATGTATCAAAAACCAACAAGACAGTTTGAAGTGGGCCAATGCATTACGTAGCTGTTCTAGTAAGTGATTAAGCATTCTTCCATACCACTTCTCAGCAGAAGATGGACCTTCCACATCCCAGTGGGAGACAAATTTAGTATTTCTGAGCATGCTTCATGGTGCAATTACAAATGCTGTAACATCACAAAGACAAGCAAACACCTGAATTTTCCTCCTGTGTACTTTTCAGGAACTTAACATGGTTACCCAGAGAGGGGACAGGACTGTACAGTTGCACTTGCCAAGTACAGCTGGATGCTTTGAAGCACAAGGACAATATCCAGTTCAACACGGTGTAAGACATGTATGCACAAAAAGGCCGCTGTCAGCGGTAAGTAGCATTATGGAAAAAATTCCAAACCAGCAGGATATAAACAGTGCTCCATGCTCCAGTCTTTTAGATAATAATCCCAAGAATCCAGTTCAAATCCCTATTGTCAACACGTAGGGAGGCATTCCATTTCTATCACTGTTTCTCCAGATCTGAGCTGAGGCCATTTGCTCCTGGCTTGGTAATAAAAAAGAAAATATGTTTCTTCCTCTTTCTTTCTTGGCATGGAAACACAGCTTCAAGAAGAGAAGGCCATGAATCCTGGGAGCACAATGAAGGTTGCTAATAAGCTCTTCCCATACCCTACATAACTAGACTCAATGACTGGGGAAAAGAGAAAGGACAGGGAAACTTACCTAGCCACTAGCATCAAAAACAAAAAAGTAAATTGTGAGGCTCTCCACTTGAGAAACACCCCAAATTTAAACAAAACAAAAAAACAAACAAAAAAAAAACCTTGAAAAATTAAACAGGTAAATTCCTCTTCTAAAAGTCATTTATTTACATATTATATGCCCAGTATATAATGTGTAGATAAATGTGTCCTGCAGTAAAAGTGACCAACCTACTGGACTTAACACACATTATAGGACAAGTTCTTGAAAGATTTCATCTCATATTGGTATCTTTTAATAAAAACAATTAAAAATCAAAGAAAAATATCTGGCCAGGCCTGGGATGAGACAAACAGGAACACTTCAGAATCCAAGGCAGGGGAAAGGCTGTTTGCCTCTTCAGAGACTTGTAGGGGTGTGAAAAGGGAGAGACAGATCATGCACAAACTTACTTACAAATTACATACCCAAGCCCCGCCTGCTCAATAAAAGGAGGGGGAAAAAAAGCCCCATCACGTAACACCAAACAGCAGCATTATCAATGAGCCCTTTCTCTGCTGCCCACCTTGCCTTATTTGAAAGAGGAGGCCTGTGAGGGGAGGTGAAAAGAGCAAGGCTGAGAGGGAAGACCTGCACTTCAGTCTAGTTTCCAATTTCCGTTTCTCTTACAGGAAATCTTCAGTCATCTGATGCCTGGCATCGAGCTCTGAGCAGAAACTGAGTATGTGGTGGCCGCTACCGGGGTGCCACTGTTGGCTGAGCAGCCTTGCCTCAACGTTTCAAAATACGATGCTAGCACAGGTCTGTTACACTGCAGCACTTTGATGGCAGCCTCTGTTTTAAACCACTCCCTCTTCCTTCCAACGCTGAGTCTTCCCAGTCTTCCAGCACTTCCGTGAAAGCGAGCACACAGACGTGCGTTCTATGCTTCCTCTCCTGGTTCTTAAAACTTCCAACTAATCTTCCCAATGTCCCTTTTACTGCAGCCTCCTCACAGACTTCACGGACTGCTGCCACCCTCGGCTCCTGCTCCGGCTCCGTGCCTCCTCCAGGGACAATCCATTGGTCTGGATGGCGACTACTGCTCACCAGTAGCACACCCTCCTCGCTGTCGCTGGAAGCACAGGCACGCGGCCCTCTTCTTGTAGCCGGCGCCGTCACCGGTGCGGGTCTGTTCGACTTGAGCGTCATCATCCTTCAGGCCCCGTTGGGGGTGCGGTGCGGGTCGCGGGAGTCGAAGGTGGGGAGCCCGCTCCAGACAGCCGCGCGCACTCCCCCGGCTCGACCAAGGGAAGCAGCGAGGGGGAGCTGCTTCTCCACTACTCAGCTCAGCCGTGGCCAGCAGCCGCTGCCTCATTCCCCCATCTCCCCCCCCCAGGCCCCGTGCCACGGCTGCCAGGGCCGCCACCTCCCGATTAGGATGTTAACTTTTTAAATGCAAAGTTTACTTTTTTCATTAAAAGTGAAATAAATGGTTGTTAAAGATTTGGAAACTACAGAAAAGTCAAAAGAAGAGCCAAGTCCCCAAAAGTACTTCACCCCAAGATTTCCTTCAAATCTTTTCTAGGTTTTCCTTATAGAGTAGTAATCACATTTAATTGGCTAGTTGGATGTAGGTTTTCTGTAGAAACCCCTTAAAGCACTCATAAAAGATCTATTTGAGTCATTGTAAAATAAGGCCATTAATCCCTCCAAGTCACTGGAGGCCCATTAACGTGGCCAGTGAATGGGTCAGACCTGCCAGCACTATTATTCTACCAGGACTGGGCGGCCAGGAGTGTGGCAGGTGGTTCTTGCTCCAGCTGCAGTCAGACAGTGCTTTTACACCACAATTCTCCCTTCCTGGGTTCTTAATTTTGACCTCTCTAAGTTGTTGTTTTCAGTAATAGTACATGGACAGTATCTTTTCCTTTTATACAGGAAAGAAAATTTACTTAGATATAAAATTCAAACATGAAAACACTGCAGAATTTGGGACTTCTGAGCCCTTCTTTAAAAAAAATGGCTTCAAAAAATTCAGTCAAATTATAAGGCAATCAAAATAATTCCAGAATGGAGGAACAATGGCTAATGGACTGGTGAAAAGCATTCTGGCTCTGTAATAACCAGAACCAAGATCCACTTTCAAACACTTAAGGGAATTACAGCTGCTGGAGAGAATATAATATATATATTGATTATAAATAATACAATCATATATAAGTATATATAATATGATATGACATATATAGTATATAAAATAAGGTTATAAGTAACATACTTATTAAAAATAAAACCAACAAAAATGGGTAGGAGTCATGCGAGTAGGGGATGTAAGAGTTTCACTACATATTTAATAGAAGGGAAAACTGATCATGTATAAAACTGGAAAAAGGAGTTAAAAATAACAATACGGTTTTGGCAGTCTTTCAGGGGTTTTCATAATCTATGTTCTTGAAGGGACCTTTTGGGACATTACATTTCTCAGGATGAAGTTACTTTTTCTTCTTACAGATTTAAGTAAAATGAAACCTAATGTTTTATTTAAAAGAACTGATAAAGTGTGATCTGTTATTATAAAATGCTTTGTCCATTTTTATTTGTCCATATGCCTGCCTGTCTCCTTCCTTCCAGCTCTCATCCCTGCTTCCTTCCATCTGCAGAAGGACACACACACGAGAGGCATGGGATGAGGCTCACCCACTATGGCACCAGCTGTTTCTGGCTAAATTATTTCTTCCTTTTTACTTTTCTGTATTTTCGAATTTAAATAATGAGCAACTATTCCTTTTGTGACAATAAACATACTAATCTAAAAATAAAAATACATGTCGACAGTCAAAGAAAATTAATTTAGAATAAAAAGCAAAATCACCACATGGCAGACACTGCTAGCTGACAACCTCCTCTTCCTCCACACTAAAATTTTGCCCTGGGCTGCAATGTGCCAGTTAAAAACACCCCTCTCCCTGGACTCCATGCACCTGGGGTGGAGCAGGGGGCAGGGGCACAGGATCAAAATTCTGACCAGTAAGATGAAAGCAAAAATTTCCAACACGGGGCTTCCAGGACAGTGACTACTTCTCTGATTAAGCTGCTGAGTTAACAGGCGTGAACCTTTTACCTTTCACCCTCTTCCTCCTGACAGGGCTGGAGATTGTGCAGCTGTCTTGTGACAAGAAAGACTAAAGTCACAAACTAGGGGTTTTGCAGCAGGAAAGAAGGGGGGGCTCTGGTTCCTGGCACAGGTGCACCAGCTCTGAATTAACTGGCCCAGGCTTCCTGGTTGCGTGAAAAAGAGAAGCCTTCAAACTGCGCCAGCCCCAGTCATGAGGGGCTGCTCCCTCGGAACCAGTGCTGACGCCAAGCACAGTCTCTAGACTCTGTACACTCGCCTCTGGCTCAGAGGCTGCTTCTCTGACACCCAGCCTGTCACAAGTAACAACCACCCCCAAGGAATTCCAGTTCTTTGGAATAAAACTAAAATCACTCTGGGCAATTTTCCAACAAAAAGACAGTTTTTTTTTTTTTTAATCCTATTTAACAGAGACTCTAATGAGAAAAAGTAGATCAGTACAAAAACAGAAAATCATAGTTTGCCATTGTATTTAAATAAATATGAATTTTAGAGATGTGTTTTTATTTTGGCAGTCGCAAACACTATGAAATTTTGAAATCAGGGATAATGCTAATAAAAATATTATTGCCTTCACCTATCAACCTCTATGCCACACCCCTCATTTCAATTGACTGTGACCTGACGTCTGGTTTCACTCTTAGTGATTTCCAACTGCGCATCAGAGACCCTTCAACTCCCTCCCTATGCACATCTCTCTGCCCCAGATGCTTTCTCCCACTGGCTTTCCAGGTCTTTTTCTGTCACCAGTAACGCAACCGTGGATGCACCTCAGTCTTAGGCATTTACTCACTGGCAGTCCTTCCCCCCCCACCAGGCATGCTCTCTGGCACCTGGATGCCCACAGCACCCGGGCCTCTGGGACACACTCTGTTGATCCTGCGTTTCTCACACTGTCCACACCTGCAATGTGTCTTCTTCCTTCATGACTCCACTTACGTCCCATACACAAGGGCAGCTCCTTCCTGCTCCTCTCTCAGTCCGCTGCAATCATTGGGCAAAAACCACTCCTCTTAGTAAATCCAACTACACAACTACCAACACCTGCAGTCATGTGGGAGAACGTGGTTGTGCACACTCACACACACATGTGCGCACACACACGCGTGCACACACACACACACACCCCTGTCTGCCTGGTCCCAGCTCACATTCACAGTCACCAACCTGGAGCAGACTTCCTGCTGCTGGGAGCCCAGCCCTCCAGGAGAGCTCCCCACACCTGCTCCCCTCCAGCACCCTGGCCCCATCCTCACTGCTGCCTCATCACTACATGTTTTACTTCTCAGAGGAAGTGGAGGCAACCGGAGGAAATTACCCCATCTCTCACCACTTCTACCCGCTACCAGTACCCACACCCACCTCTCCCCTCCTCTCTGCTTTTCCACAGGTTAATTGTCCATGTTCCCACCTGAAGCCAACCCTCCCACTGTGCCCTGGACCCCATTACATCCCCTCCACTCGAGGACTCTGCTCTACGACTCCCCTCATCATGCACTTCTTCCTGGCTACTGCATCTTTCCAAAAAGTGCAAACATTCTATTGTTCACTCGTACCACGATTTCTCTCATTAAATTCAAAACAAGGTGAAACAAAAGGCTTCCCTGACTCCACACTTCTGCCAGCGACTGCCCCCCCAAATTTTACACCCTTTCCTCCAGGGGGTCTATACCTTGAAGTAGCCAATTCCACTTCTCCTGTTCCCAGTTTGCCTTTCACAGCCACCTGCCCACGGAAACTGCTTGTCCAATGCTGACAGCCTCCTTCCTGCTAAATTCCAAGGTCAGCTGTCAATCCTCATTCTCTCTCAGCAGCAGCAGACACAGCAGATCTACTCTCCTCTATATATTCTCCCCACCTGGCTTCAGGAGCGCACATGCTCAGGTTGCCTCAACCTTGCTCTGTCCTTGCAGATTACCCCTCTCCCTCCTGACCTCTTTAGTTCAGCACGCCCCAGGCTCAGGCCTTGGTTTGCCTTTTCTCTCCAGATATGCTCCCTTGATAATCTTTGTCAAGTCTAGGAGAATATTATGTGTAATGAAGTAAGTCAGATGGAGAAAGACAAAAACTATATATCATTTACGTGGGGAATCTCAAAAATAATACAAATGAACATATATGAAAACAGAAAGACTCACAGACAGAAAAGAAACTTGTGGCTAACAATGGGAGGTGGGGGAAAGGAGAAATCAAGGGTATGCAATTAATGGACACAAACTACTGTACATAAAATAGTTCAGCAACAAGGATTTACTGTACAGCACAGGGAACTCTACCCAATGATTGTAATAACCTATAACAGAATATAATCTGCAAAAAAACTGGTTCACTTTGCTGTACTCCTGAAACTAACACAATACTGTAAATCCATTATACTTCGATTAAAAAAAACCCCATGGCTTCAAAAATATTCTTTTTTCACAACACTTGATACCTACAGTCCACACCTCCCTCTCAACTTCAGACTCCTCCATCTGACCGCCTCCTTGCCATCTCCACTGGCACACAGAACAGGCATCTCAAAGTTAGCATCTCAGCAGCTCAACTCCTGGTCCTCCCTCCACTCCCAAGCCAACTCTGCCTCCCCCTCCATCCCAGCTGGAGAGGAACTGCATTCTTCCAGCTGCTCAAGCCGCAAATCCTGCCATCACCCATGACGCCTCTCTCACAACCCCGGACCAATCTTTTTGACTTTCGGCTCTATCTCCTAAATACATCCCCATCCAACTGCTTCTCATTACCACCACTGCCACCACCCTGGATCGGGCCCCATCACTCCCAGCCCAGATTCCTCAAATCCCTGTCTAACTGGTCTCTGTGCTTCTTCCTGTGCCCCTATGGTGTGGGTCTATATTTGAATGCATTCAGTCAATGGCATCAGCCCGTGGAATCTGTCTAAAGGATACATCAGGTGAAGTCACTGCCATGCTCACAACTTCGCAGGCGCTCACCTTTCCACACTGAGTGAAAGCCCACGGCTGCTTAATGCCCTAGAAAAGCCGACCGCGCCTGTCCCTGTGATGCCCGACCTCACCTCCCCTGCCCCTCTCTGCCCACTCTGCCCCAGCCATGTGGGCTTCTATGCTGATCCCCAAGATGCCAGGCATTCCTCCCTCTTCAGGAATTTTGCATTGACTGTTTCTTTTTTCTGGAATATGCTTCCCCCACACACCCACACAGCCAATTCCATTTCCTCCTACAAGTCTGCATTCAAAGGGCTCTCTCACCGAGGCCAACATTATCTTATTTCAAATGGTGACCTGCAGGACTCCACCACTGACACTCTTGCTCTGCTTTCTATTTCCCCTTAACATGTAACACTATTTACTCATTTGTATGCTCATTGTTAAGTGTCTGTCCCTCTTCATCAGATGACAGCTCCATGAGATGGGGGAGGGGAGGTGGTGCTGCCTTGCTTATCAATGTACCTGGAGGGCGTCCAACAGTGCCTAGACCCAGGCCTGTGCCCAAAAACACTTGTTATATGAATGAATTTGGATAAAGTAAACTTCAGAAATGTTAGGGGTTAGTTTGTCCAAAATAAATATAATAAAATAATATTAAAAACAAAACTTCATTCTCTTGCTCTCAAAGGTACAGACAGGATGACTACTTCTAAAACATTAATGAAAAACCTTCACACTCCTCTTGATGATTCTAAAATTTGGGAAATGTTCCGAGTGTTTTTCTTAACATTGAGCACTAGATCCAGTAGAGGGTTAGTTATTAACAACAATGAACAGATGACAGCAGCACAAGCAGGTGCTCCACAGAAAAGGAAGAGAAAGTAAGAGAACACAAGGCGCCTGTTAGGGGAAGGGATCTGAGGTCCCTACGTTAAGAACAGGAGGAAAGGATGCTGCATTAAGCAACAGAATCTGATTCCTCTGTGCACAGAACAGCCACCACTCCAGCTGCTCTCCTGCACACGGACAGATATGAGCCCTACATCTGACACATGCAGGCTGCTGCAGCGGACACAGCCACACAGACAGAAGAGGAGAGACTTCAATGCCAAAAGAATTCTAATACAGTCCAAGTGGTCCTGGGATGGATTGCTGCAGGGAAAGGCCAGGGAGGCACTTTAAGCTGGAAGTGACTTTCCCAGTGAGGCTAGCTCTCCTCTGTCACAGCAGGCAGCAGTGATGGGCTCGGATGCCTACTCGGCTGAGCCACAAAGGAAAGCATGAATCACTTCTGGCTCTACTGCTCTCTCGGCCCCGCCGGAGTCTAAAGGCAGCAGAGACACTGGTCTGACTTGAGAGTTTCTATTCCTATTAATAGTGGCATGGGCTTCTACATGGGAAACCGCCATTTCCTCCCTCCAAGATGGATGACTCCACCAGGAAATAACTAGCAGAGGTGCTTTATAAATCCATGAAGGTGACTGATAAAACATCCGGACTCTCCAACACTAGACTCAACTCACAACCAGATATTTCTTTCTGTATCCACCTTCATTTGTACATTGCAATCTAAATTATAGCTCTTTTCTGGCAAACATTTTGGATATTACAAAGCCAACCAGATGAGGAGGGGTTTGGCTCTCCTATTTTATATTCACCTCCCATACTTTCTGGGTCTCATTCAGGAAAACCTAGAATTAATGACGACAAACCCCTTGAACTGAAGTGAACTGAATCTGTCTTTCAGAGATGGAATGTAGCACCTTAAGATTAATTTTTTTTCTACGAATAAGGAAAGTTCTCAGAAGGAGAGAAGGAAACAGGGAAAGTAGAGAATAAGGAAAATGCAATAATACATTATGTGTACAGAATTTTATTATGAAATGTGTGTATAATTACCTTTTTCCATGGCTTGATTTGAGGCAGGGATGGATCTCAAGTATTTGCTTTTCATAATGTCCTTTGAAGTTTTCTTTCCAAGAGTAGAAAATGTCTTGAATGGTGAACTGGGTTTGCCTTAGCCTGAGCTCCTAACTGATGCATATAATCCACTCTGGGGTTTTCTCTAAATAAAGGAGGGGCACTTCTGGCCTTCTTGTGTGGTAGCTATGTACCAACCAGCCCCTGCTTCTCTGTAACTCATCTGAGATCTAAGAGTCTGTGCACAAGTACAAATTCTTCAGTACTTAAACATCAGTGACAGTTGTAAATATGATTTAACAGATGGCAAAACCATAGTGCTTACTGAAGAACACATTTTGTAGAAGGTGAGCCACAACATTCAAGTTCTCCAAGCCTAATTCATCAGAACTTTAGTACTTTGAAGCACATCTTCAAAGTCAGAACCAAAAATAACAAAATAATAAAACAAAATAGGCTTGCCAGAAAGCAAGACATGTAATTACAAGAATGAACATGGAGGAGAGTGGGGAAGAACATAGTTGAAATGACTTAAAGTTTTATCTTTTTTCTCCAGATTTCTCAAGGTAAAAACTGCTTAGCACCTGCCTTATTCCACAAGGAACTGGAGATAGTTTATGTTTAGTTTATGGTAAACACATAAATCAAATCCATAAAATAAAAATGGAATACTGTGGTCATGAGTCTATAAAACAGAATAAATCAAGAAAACAGAAACAAGGAACAGAGATGTATAAGTTTCTCAACAGTCACTAACAGCATTTATATGAAATGCCAACTTGCCCCCTTTTGCACAATACAGACTACTGATAAGGCTGAATAAAAAGCACCAGAATAAACAATTTTCTTATGCTACTCAAATTCTGGGCTATGAGTGTTTAAAAAAATTAAAGTGTAAAAAATGGCTTCTAAAAGAAAGCCAATGCTACAGTGGCATTTTAAAATCTGGGGACGACAGGGTGTTGTAACAGCTACTGCTCACAGATGCCCAGGATCCACTTGGAGGTTACTCTGTAATCAGTCCCGCTGGCTCACGAAGTACATACCTGTCAGCAGTGTTTATGTAACTTCATTGATCACTGTGTCCCATCGATATAAACTATAAACACTTACCTTATGTATTTTTGTCATCCTGAGGTAATAATCAAGGACCAACAGGTGTTTTTTTCTTTAAAATATCAAGGTACATTTTATCTATTTGTTCTTACACAGTATTTACTCTTGGACAGTTATTTTCTGTACCTTCATTGGTGAATTTTGTAAAACTATATGCTCTTCATTTTTGTCCAAAAATTGGTTCACATTTTGTTTCTTGAGACATAACATTTGGATTCATCTTAAGGGGTAAATTGTTAACAAATTCAGTTTCTTTTTTCTCAGCCAGTTTCTTGTAGCTATAAAACAAAACAGGACACAGAGAGTGAACCCTATATGACTCCTCAAATATTAGTTTTATTAATATATATGTATACACATGATATACATGGAAACATTTATATTATTAACATATAATACTATTAAATATATTTAATACCTGTAACTCTCAAATTAGGTCATTAATGTTAAATATATTACTTACAATTCTGGTTAACAGTATATTCATATGGTGTCACATAATTGTTTTAAATTTCAGATAATAATTTTAATACAGTATAATATAAGGGATTTCATGGTTTCTCAAAGCACTACTTCAAAGGAAAGCCAAACCAAACAAGACTGAGATTGCTCTTGTTTAAGAAAAATAAAAAATGAATTTCTAAGTGGCCCTTTTATAATATATCTTTTATCCATATTATAAAGTCAACATACATTTGAGGCAGGAAAAATATTTCATACATTTCCAGTAGAAAGTAAAGAAGCAACCATAATTTATATCGATGAAGCATAAAATATAAATATTAAAATGCATGAATTTCATCACAGTATAGGAAAATCTTAAAACAAAATCACTAGGATTTTTAAATGAAATCATTTCTGTGGCTTAAAACACTTAAATGCAATGTAACATTTATAATTTATAAAATAAGCTACCAATTCATATAAGGTAGATTGGCTTCTCAATAATTGCTAGATAACTGTGAGAAGTAGCTGGAATCATCAGAAAACATAAGAGCTCTTCCTTCTTTGTGGTGGCAGAACCTGGCCGGCTGCTCACTAACACTGCTCCCCATGCGTGCCCCGCATCAGCTGAACCGCACTCCGCTCCACCTCCAGTCTACATGAGACCAGCACCAGTTCTGGCCTTTAGAATGTGAGGTGACGGTGACCAGAAGCTAAAATACGTGTCATGGGCTTAGTGGTCGGGTTCTAGGTGGCAAGGAAACTGATACTAGAGGCTGGAGAGGGGGCAAACTCACATTTTATGAAAAGTGACAAAATATTTGCTAAGCTGTCACACACAGAGGTTAATAAGACTGACGACTAGCTCCTGAGTCTGGGGTCCTCAGCAGAGTCTGAGAACAGCAGGAGAGGACAGGAAGTGTTTAAGTGCCAGCTACTACTGGCTACTGATAACAAGATACTACGTGAAACAGATGAGCTCAAGACAGAATGGGCTGGTCTTTAAAGAAGGAATCCAGGGAACAGAGTCTATAAACTCAGGGCCTCTTAGGTTCACTCTCGGCATCTGGACTCAAACAGTTAAGATTCAGCCCTGAAAAATGCTATGAAAAAGCAAGATTTCATGAGAATTCTTCATTGAAGAGTGACTCAGTTCCTTGGCAATGCTAATATCACGTTAGAGGTGTCATCTTCCACCTTCAGATTATTGTTCCTCATAATAACCAGGCAGCTGCAATTAAACTGAGAAAAAACAACAACAACAACAAAAACTAATTTTCTTTAAATGCAGTTACTAGCACTTGGGACTGACTGGAACCAAATATATCAGAAGCCTAAAAATCTTTCTGAAGGAGCTGTAATGACAAAGATGACAAAGATGTCAAAGAAACCAGAACTCTACTTATAAAAAAAAAAAAAAAAAAGGCTAGATACTTGTCTGGCAGCCTTACAACCACCTTCCTGCAGGCAGAAAGCAGGTGGAGAAAAGAGTGTATCCTCAAAGATGGGCGTCCCCTCCCCCATTACCCACTTCAGTTGAAGCCAGTGGTGAAGAAACACAAGACAACTGGAACCAGGAGCTACACAGAACAATATATTTATAAAGTAGTTCCTCCTTAAGAGCAGAATAATGGCCTAATTAAGGGAAATGCCCACCTTGAAGGTAGGGGGTCTTCATAAGGCCTTTCAGTGGGTCTCAAAGCTGCACTGC
Source organism: Camelus ferus (assembly GCF_009834535.1). Lineage (NCBI taxonomy): Eukaryota > Metazoa > Chordata > Mammalia > Artiodactyla > Camelidae > Camelus > Camelus ferus. The sequence goes on from NW_022587727.1 coordinate 17,797, forward strand.
TGATTGCTGTAGCTTCCTCACTCTTCTCCTTTCTGAATAGGAGTAGGCTTAGTCTCACCATCATACTGGGGTGGCAAAGGAAGGATGAAACTTGCCTTTTAATTCACTGATTAGTAGACAATGGAGAGCTACACTGAAACCTGACAAAGGGAACGTGCTTCACCTGGAAACCCTGGCCTTCCAGGTGGATACTGTTCTGAATGGGACCCTGGGCTGTTTGCTTTGGGGAAGGGCTGAGTAGGTCTTTGTTCAATGAAGAGTGGAATGGATATTTGGCTGTTAGAAGGGAAGTTTCTGGTGGAGACTGGCTAGATGCCTACCAAACACATTTACACTTGTTTCTGGGCACATGAGCAAACCACACTTCCTAGCCCTTTTGGACCTAGTTTAGCTGGATGTGCTGGTTCCTACCAACACAATGTAGGCTGAAGCGAGTTAACACTCCTGTGATTAGGCACTTAAAAGGAAACATGCTAACCATCTATTTCCTTTCCTTATTGACTGATGAGGCCAGGAGGACCTCAAAACCATGTGTTGATGACAGAAAGCCACCTGGGTCCCTAAATGACTATGTGGAGCAGAGTCCCACCCCCAACTCCACTGAGACACATGGAATTATGATGTGAGCAAGACATAAGTAATTGATGATGTTAAACTACTAAAATTTTAAGGATTATTTGTTACAGCAGCTAGGATTACTTATCCTATGGTTTACTAAAGAGTTTTTGGATATGCATACTCAACTTCCTACTACTGACATTCCTATAATTATTGTTATGCCTTTAATGTAAGTATACTTGTTTTCAGCTTTTAAACACAAATGTAAACACCTCTAGAATTCACATTACAAAAATGGTGTCAGTTATGCCAACAAAGACACAAGATGTGTAGAAAAATTCCTTCAGTGACACAAGTGTAGCCCCAAACAGCAGTGATAAGGGAGCTCAGTCAGCCCCATAAAAACACCAACTAGCACTGTAGGTCAGGGGAAGAATGCTAGACTTAGCAGTCAAGTAAATGGGGTTTAGGATAAGCCACAGAACATCCCTTTCTCTCAACTAGCACACGCAGTACAAACAAGGCCAGGGAATCACTGCACGTGGATCTCATGATGAGCACAGGGTTCAAGGAGGGGCTAAAAAACTTGTCTGTTGAAAACACAAATGAACAAATAATACAAGAATGGATGACAGGATTTTCACAGAACTATTTCACAGAGATCAAAGTCCTGACAATCCAAGTACATTGCTGAGTTATGTCTATGTGATCTTAAGCAATTTATTTAACCTCTTTAAGCCTAGTTTTCTTATCTATGAAATGGTGGTGATAATGGTATATATATACCCTATGGGGCTGCTGTGAGAGTAAATGAAATGTAATATGTAAAGAACCTAGCACAGTATCAAGCCCACAGTAAGCAAGGGGTAAAAATGTTAGCTGTCATCATCTGGTTCTTGTGAGAGCCCCACCACTAAGTTGGTTCACCTCAGTCTCATCACTTGAATGATGGGGATAAAGATGCCTGACCTACTTATTGTGTGGATCTCATGAGATAATGGATGTGACATTTGTCTTATGACAAGGTTACTGTGACATGGTACCCTGTGCTGGTGAATGACAGCAAGGTCCCACAAGCTTCCATTAAAAGCTACTGGAGCTGGAACAATTTCACAAAGCCTGTTTATCTTGTGACCAAAGAACTCACCCTAGGAGATGATGGCTGGTCTGTGACTAAGTGCAAAACTAACTGGTTTAAAAAGAAGCAAATGGATGACTCATATACAGAATAAAATCCATGTTCTCTCTTACCATTTGAGTCAACTGTCCCTGAGCTATTAAAGCTGATGAAATTTTATTTTTTCAGTGAAAAGTTTTAAGATTACCTACCTAATGGTACTAACATTTTTACTAGCATCTATTTTTTTAAAAAAATTAGCACAAGAAGAATTTTGAGAAACTAGTTGATAAAGACTAATATTAAGGGAAGAGAGGAGTGTCTCACAGGTAGACTCATACTAGCTACCCTTTAATCATTCACTAGGGGTGGCTAACAGAACAAATGATGCCAAAAGTTTCCAGTGACAAGACAATAAAGAAATAAACAAACACCCCGCACAATCCATTCCAAAAAACTCTTACCTGACAGGTTGTAAATCAAAACCACCAACCCCAAAGGAATGTATTCTGATAGGCTTCATCAGCTCCCCTACCATGGGCAGATCTAAGAGGGGAGAAAAGTTAAAATAGCAACCAAAAATATTATGTAAATTGCTTAATTTAATGTCTAATACCACCAAAATTACACTGTCTCCGATTGACATAGTTAATAAAATGGCACATATAATAATCCCAGTTTCCCACTGTAACCTGCTTGTACAAGAAAATCTTCTTAGGTATTTATATTTGAATTATATATCTATATACTTTCTCTCTCTCCCCCCATACACATCAAATATATGAGTATGGGTGTATACACACACACACACACACACACACACACACACACACAATATGTATTTAGTTGATCCCAAATACCATTCTCTATTTAAAAAATAACTTTAGCATATGTTCATGGAAAAGCATAAATAATGTGAAAATACTTGAGTGATTTCTTAACTTGGGAAGATATATTATAGGAGGAACTGAAATTTTACCCTATGTTCAGCTCTAACTTTATAGTTAAACCGATGATTCCCTGATTCCATTTAAGCAAACTCTATAAATTCAGACTGAGAAACAATCACTACAGTAAATTGAATTTAAATTACACCACACTGGAAACTGTTTAGAGAGGGTCTCAAAGGAATAAGATTTTACCACATTCCATGGTAGAGATGTTTTTAGAGGACCCTTCATCTTTTTTTTTAACATTTTTTATTGATTTATAATCATTTTACAATGTTGTGTAAAATTCCAGTGTTCAGCACAATTTTTCAGTTATTCATGGACATATACACACTCATTGTCACATTTTTTTCTCTGTGAGTTATCATAACATTTTGTGTGTATTTCCCTGTGCTATACAGTGTAGTCTATTCTACAATTTTGAAATCCCAGTCTATCCCTTCCCACCCTCCACCCACCTGGTAACCACAAGTCTGTATTCTCTGTCTGTGAGTCTAGTTCTGTCCTTTATTTACGCTTTGTTTTTGTTTGTTTTTGTTTTTGTTTTTTAGATTCCACATATGAGCGATCTCATATGGTATTTTTCTTTCTCTTTCTGGCTTACTTCACTTAGAATGACATTCTCCAGGAGCATCCATGTTGCTGCAAATGGCGTTATGTTGTTGGTTCTTATGGCTGAGTAGTATTCCATTGTATAAATATACCACCTCTTCTTTATCTTCTTGAGGATGCTCTTTCACTGAGCTCTCGGTATGTCCCCCTGCATCACTCTCAGATCCTTGTTCATCTGCATCTTCCCAAGAAAGGGCTACATGACAATACGTCTGATGTAGAGCTTCAGTGTCACTGCTGCTCTGTCCATAAGAAACACCTGTTGAAATAAATGTAATCTCTAGCATGGCCACACAAATACACGAAAATATAAAACACTAATGTCACCCCTTAATCTACCAGAAATGGTGAACAAGGCTGTGGGACAGTATGTGATAAAGACAGGGTGAAATATAAACCTTGGTAGTACGTGGCACAGCCCATGAGCATGAAATCACAGCGGGCTCAGTAACCCCTGTCAGCAGGCGGAGATGTGTCCTGATGTGGTCATTGTAAAATCTCACTCCACAAGTTACTGTCTCTTCCTACCATCCGTAATCAATCTCTGCACTGGATAAAACTACTCTTAAATTTCTAAAACTGACATAATTATGCAAGGATTCTTTCTTTCCTCTGCCTCTCTTTCTCTCTCTCTCTTTGCCTCCTGATGCCACCAAGCATCTCATCTTCTGTGTTTCTTCCACTGAAATTCAATCCTCCAACTTTGTCATCCAATATGTGTTCCAATATCCTGTGTTAAAGCTGCTGTAACAAAAAAGTAATTTCCTAGTGGCCAAATCCTGCCTTTACATTTCTTCAACTGTTGTAATTTTTTCACCTGGTGAGACATCTGACACAGCCCTTTCCCTGGGAACTGTTTCTCCCATACAACGCCTTCCTCTCCCCACCACTCTGATGGATACTTCTCCATCTTTTATGGTACATTGCTCATCTCAGGACTCCATCTTTAGCCCTCTTTTTTAAAAGATCTCATTTTAGGGAAGAGGGCTGGATAATTTCATCAAGAATCTTCACTTAAATATTACACATATGTATGTGACTTACAAATCTATGTCTTTTGTCCTTAATTCATTTCTGAATATTAAATTTCCAAATAAACATTCAGACTGTTCTATAAGTAAATCACATCTAACACAACCTCAAATGAATTAATTATATTCCCCAACAAAACCAATTCTACTCCCAGGATCTGCTGTTTTACCCATGGCATGATTACTCACCCAGTCATCCACAAGAGAAAACCTGAAGTCATTGTTCACTCTTCCATCCCTGTTAAACTCCTCCTCTTCCCACCAAGAAACAAACTCCGGAAAAAAGAATTCAAAGGACCTAATGACAATAATGATCTAAGATTTTGATGTCTTTTCTTAACTCATTTTGTACCTTTCATTACTAACAGTGGAATTTTGGAAGTTAGGGAAAAGAATAAGTGTCATAGAAGAGTGGAAAAAAAGAAGAGAAACAGGGTGAGCAGTCTCCTTTTCTCCTGATACCCATAACTACATAATTAATACCTAAAAATAAAAAAGTATATACAGCCTCCTCTTCCTCTACATAATCTGTGACTTGCATAGTATAAAATTCTGAGGGACTACTTTCAACTCTAAATTTAAGACATAGCCAATTCCTACATGTGACTGTGTAAGAATGCCTTACAATGGGCTATCTTTCCATCTAATGCTTCAGGTTGTAACAGAGGAGAACAAATCTGACACCATATTAGATCTGTTCCTTTAGTTTTAACCACTGTGCCCTGTTTTCTAGGCTTAGTCTTGCCAGCTCTGCACCTTTTGTGAAACAATGTTGCCTTTAGCCTGAAATGGACAGGAGAGCCTATTCTTGGGGCTCTGACCTTTAAGGATGTCAGCACTTCTGTACTTATGCAGAGATGGCAAGTTGCAAAATAGAGAATAACCTTTGTATTGTTGGAGGTTTACAGGGACACCATGGCCTGACCCACGTGGACAGCTGCAAGAACAAAGAATTCCTACAGCAAGAAGTTTGCAACAACCAACTACACCCCCTCCCCTGTGGGGTTGTTTTATTTTTTTTCCATATAAAAGGAGTCTGTATTCTGACTGGAGAAGGATGATTCTCCAAGATATTAGTTGGCCATCCTCTTGGTCTGCCGGCTTTCTGAATAAAATCACTTTTCCTTGCCCCAACACCTTGTCTCCAGATTTACTGGCCTGTTTTGCAGTGAGCAGAATGAGTTTGGACTCAGTAACAAGGTCACCACTGCTATTTGAAGCGTGCCCAAAAAGGAACAGACTTGCTAAAAAAAAATTAAAAACAAAAAAGTAGGGTATATCATCAGAGCAGAATCACTAATTAAGTGGCAGGGATATTCAGTAGGACTCTAGGGAAAAGATCTTGCCTGCCCCCTAAATACTTGATCAGACTCAGAGTAGCCTGACTGAAGGACAGAACTGATTTTATGAACAAAAGAAAAAGGCACAATGTGTTTTTTCTCCTCTACAGAAATACCAGGGGGTGTAAGTATTGCTTAGTATGGTTAAAATAAGTGACCCCAATGGTAACTAGCACAGCAGTACTGAGCACTCAACCTAATTTAACAGGTGAGAGGTGTCAGAAAGAAGGGGTTCTAGCATAAAGCAACAGCAGAGCAAACATGCAGAAAAGCAAATGACCTAAAAGTCAGAAATTAGAAATGGAAGGCAGAGAGGCATCAGGGACTGCTCAGACAGCTGAGCAGGAGAAAGGTATGTTTCTCCTAATTTGAGTCATTAACCTATATTAAAAATAATCCCGGGGTCATGTATGTTATCTCTATTCATGTATTTTATAGAGAGAAAAATAAAGCACTGACTTCTCGCCTTTTACATTAGAAGAGAAAATACTGTGTCATTATTTTGTGTATTATTACAGGTCAAAAGCTTCCTTTTTTTCCCATTTACAAGTTGAGAAGTGTCAAATTCTACTGTGCAGTGGTAAGGGCCCCAATGTGTAGAATACTGTCACATCCAGTGACTGCACCAGTCACATGGCCACAGCACAAAACAGCACCTGCCCATGAGACAGATGAAAACAAGCAAAAGGCTAGATCTGGCCCTCATTTTATAGTCATCAACTTTTTAAAGACAATAAAGCACAAGGAATTTCATGAGTCATATTAATAAAAAAGATAATCTTTGACAACATATCACCTAAACCAGGCCTGCTTAATCCCAGAAGACAAATCATTAAAAAAAACCTACCCACTGATCTTTTCAGTTTTTAAACTAAGTTCATATACTGATTTGAAGATTTTTCAAGTGTATTTTTGAAATACTAGGTAAATTTAACAGGTCACAGCCAATAGGAATTTATATGCATGCTCTCAGGTTCTTTGACATAATCTGTACTATTAATAGAGGTTGATGCACATATTGAGAACCACACAGCTGGCACTGTTTGTTGAATCTCAGCAATATACTAGGCACTGTACCTTAATGCAGCTGATCATCCCACGGTCTCATTTTAGAGAAGAGGAAACAGGCTTAGAGGCATTAATTGTCCAGTGTCACCCAGCTGCTAACTGGCAAGGCTGGGAATAATCATAATCCAAGGCCACAAGACAATAAACTCATACTGTACACTCTTCTAGTAAGTGACTCATCAAATTATTTCAGAATCAAGAACATTTAAGAAATAAGGTTAAAAAATTAGCATTATATGGCTGCCCAGATCATCTTAATAGACTTTTTCTTTCAGTAATACTTCTTTTTGACTTTTTTAAAAATTGAAGTATAGTCATTTTACAATGCTGTGTCAATTTCTGGTCTACAGCATGTTTCAGTCATACACATACATACATATATTCATTTTCATATCCTCTTTCATTATAGGCTTACTACAAGATATTGAATATTGTTCCCTGTGCTATACAGTAGAAATTTGTTGTTTATCTATTTTATACATAGTAGTTAGTATCTGCAAATCTTGAACTCACAAATTCAGTAACAGCATTTTTATTTCTGAGTTTTTCTTATAATCTATAGCAGTGGTTTTCATATTGGGTTTAACAAAATGATAGTTTTCAGAGAAAATCATGGGGTCCACAGATATTTCATTGGAATTTCATTTTAAAACATAAAAACTGTAATAGAAAGTAATCTGCACACTCAGATGTGCCTTTTATGTAACTAATATTTTGAAGACCACCAGCATGGTAACTTGGTCTCCAGCTTTGTTTTCATGCACATCACAGAATCAAGTTCCTCTGGCCGTCCTGTGCATAAATGAATCTCCCATAATGGGTCACTGACTAGAAAAGCTATAGCTCTATATTTGTCTTTTACAAGAACTCATATCTACTCACTGAGAACAGTGTAAGCGGACTATCACAGAACATATGTGACATGTACTTAACCAGCGGTGAGACTGAGGAGCACTTGCCCAGCACACATTTTCATCATGGCAGAATATTCAATTGGGTGATAACAAGTAAGTGACTGATGTGTCTTGATGGAAAATTTCTGCTGTAATTTATTAACTTTTATATTTACATTTTAAAATGGAAGTGGATAAAACTAGATGGTGTTTCTTGGAATGGCAGTGACTAGAAATAAGAGATCTGTGTGGACTTTGTGCTTTTGATCATGTTTTGTTTTTCATGATGTGGTTGCTGGTTACATGGCTGTGTTCAGTATTTGAAAATTCATCATCTGCACTATGATGATACATGAATTCTTCTACAAGCATATTATAGTTTGACTAAAGAATTAAAAAAATAATAAAATAAAAATAAAATGCAAGCAGATGTTCAGAGTTGGCTAGTGATTTATCATTTCTATTGATCTTTTTTTCAAGGGTCTGGGTTGGTTTAGTTGACCAAACTAGTCAACTGGGACTTGCAAAGAAAGTTGAAAAGTTCCCATTTGCACCTATTTAAGGGATCAACCAAGAATATTTTTGTATTATACAACAAAAACAAAATATATAAACATATTGGAAGTCTGATGATATAAGAAAATAACAAATATCTATAACTCCCAATTTTAACAGTAGTGGTCTGTTTTAATTGCTATCACTAATTTTTAAGTAAATTTCATAAATGTAAACATTTATATTTATACTGATAAAATATCATTTTTATCTGTAAAGAGAGTACTATCTAAGATTCCATTTGGAGATAAGGGTTCCACTGCTTTAAAAAAAAAAGTCTGAAAAGGCATTTTCTTAAAGACCTTTACAAACATTCGTGAAGTCTGGATGGTCCTAGACATTTCAGAATTTGGGTATGTGAGTTAGCTTTTTCCTATACAGAGAGAACTATGGAAAAGCCCAAAACCAAAGTCTCAATTCTCCTACACATGGCAAATTTAACTGAATACTCTGGGGGCACAGAAAATTAGTTAATATTCATCTACAGTGCTATACTTTGTACCAACAGCATTCATTCATTTTTTAAAAAGTATTTATTTAAAAACACACTTCACTGAGACTGCTAGCATTAAGTGTCACCATTAGCAATTTCAGATTATTTACACAGAAAGAGGGAGAAAATATGAAATATAAAGTTTTATTGTTGATAGTTATTATATATATTATTATGTATTATATGTATTTCCCTAGAAAAGAAGTCAACTAGTCACAGACTCTTACATACTTAGAGAACAGCTAGTTTCTCACTTTCACCCATCCCTGTGGTTTCATTATCAGTCACACCCGGCAGGGCCTTTGGCTTAGCTGTTGCTTTATCCTGCTCATCAAGGCTGACCTCGGTAACAGTCTAATGAGCCAAGCAGCACTACTGGAATAACACAGAAGAAAAACATATTATGAATATAGAGAAGTCTGTATGGTTACATTAATAAAATATTTACATCATATGTAATCTGTATGAAAGAAAGATAAATATTTACATATAAATACTACATAACCATATATCTAAGACAAGCATAATTTTCTTCTTACACACAAGAGTAGGCTTACCTCAACATATATCTATGCTTATATACCGTTCTAAAGTACATTTATATGGGAAAGGCAAAGGGCCTGAAAAAATTAACAAAAAAGAACATTCCCCCCTTACTGATGTGTAAGTAGCCAATTGAAAACTGTATATATCTAAGATGCATAACTTGTTGTTATGCATTCTTATTGCTGTATAGTTTCTACTGTGTAAAAATACCAATGGTGAGAATAGCATTTACAAGCTCTACCTCTGAAGGGCTTTTGTATAAGACAGTCAAGTTTAATAATTGCTGTTATGTTATTTGGAAAAATCTGTACTCTTGATGTGTTTGGCAAATTTTTATTTCTCCCATTAAAAAAATTTTAAATTACAGCTGCTTAATTATCATCGACAGTTTTTAGGGTTTTGGCTTTCAAATATGGCCCTAATAGCTAAACTAGTGAATGCTGGAATAATACACCATTACTAATTTTCCTAAGTGAACTGTACTGTAGCATTAAGGAATCAAATAGCAAATAAGGGAAAGCATCTCTTTATAAAATTACTTCTGTTAGTAAATGAAAAAGAAATGAGAGAATTCAAAGGCTAATAACACTTTTCACTTAATAAATTAATAAATGGAGGCATCAAATATCAATAGCTGCAAACATCATAAAAAGGAGATGAGACACTAGGTGACTCTTTATGAAAAAACACACCACACTCTGACAGAGGATCAAATTAAGCCTAATCATGCTTCTGGATCCAGTTGCCAGTTTGAGGAAGTAAAAAGGCTAAACTGTACCACCTGTATGCAATCAGTCAAATCCAGACTATGAAAAACAGGTCAAACAGGTATATTTCAAGGAAGGTATGAAAAATAAATCTGTAGACCAAAACAGACTTACAAGGAACAGCAACTCTCCTTGTAAATGGTCAAGATTAAACACTAGAACCTAGGGAGATATACTTGGGTAAGAGAATCATAAACAAAAGGAAGTGATTTCTGTAACAGTAACTTAGAGGAAAGGACTTACTTAAAGGAAGGGAAGGGGCTATGATTGAGTCAGAGCACATGGAAAAGCTTCTGGGAGAGCTGGCAAATTTCTGTGTATTGGGCTTTGTGGTACTCATAAGAATGTATTATCCATCAATATAAAAAGAACTGATTAAAAAATGGGCAGAAGATCTGAATAGATATTTTTCCAAAGAAGATAAACAGATGTTTAACAGGCTCCTTTTTAGACATTCAGCTTTGCTAATCATCAGAAAGATACAAATCAAAACCACAATGAGATACTACATCACACCTGTCAGAATGGCCTTCATCAAAATGTCTACAGATAACAAATGTTGGCAAGGATACAGAGAAAAGGGAACCCTAGTACATTGTTGATGGGAATGTAAACTGGTACAGCCACTATAAAACAGTATGGAAGTTCTTTAAAAAAACTAAAAATAGAACTACCACAGGACCCAGCAATGGAGGCTAGTGTGTCTATCTATCTATATATGTGTCTATCTAATGGAACAGAAGGCTAGTGTGTTTTTCTGTTTTATATCTATCTAATACAGGAAGAGGAGGCTAGTGTGTCTGTCTATTTACCTAATTGAGGAGGAGGAGGTGGCTAGTGTGTGTGTGATGTCTTTCTATCTATCTATCTGAGGAGGAGGAGGCTCTTGTGTCTGTCTGTTTGTATGTGTGTCTGTCTCTATCTATCATCCATCTATCCTATCTATCTATCTACCTAATTGAGGAGGAGGAGGCCAGTGTGTCTGTCTGTGTCTGTCTGTCTTTGTAACTGTCTAACAGAGAAAGAGGAGGAAGTTGTCTGTCTGTCTAGCTATCTAATGGAGGAGGAGGAGGAGCCTAGTGTGTTCCTCTATCTGTCTTTCTGTGTATCTATCTATTTATCTATCTAATAGAGGAGGAGTAGGAGGCTGGTGTGACTGTCTATATATGTCTCTATCTAATGGAGGAGGGTAGTGTGTCTCTCTGTCTATGTGTCTATCTAATTGAGGAGGAGGCTAGTGTGTCTAGCTATCTATCTATGTATATGTCTATTTTCTAAGTCACCAAGTTGGAGTTAGTAGAACTGAAACTAAAAATTTGTGTCTTATAACATAAATCTCTAAACAGACTATATAATTCCAAGAAAAATTCAATCACCCTCAGAATATGTAACATCAGGAGCATGATTTTCTTACACTACTGATTATGATGCATTTGTATTTATTAACACATTCTACAATTGCTAAGACTTTGTTATTTCTTGAGACATAAGATATCATTTAGAAATCTGATAAACACCTTAAAATCCTGTTTTCCTAATTCCTCTTAAAAGAAGCTACAAAAAAGAAGAAAAAGAAAAGAGATATGATATATTCTCTCCCTGCAAAACATTTTCTACCTCTAATATCCAACTATTTGATTTTATTTTCTAACAGTCATGAATTGGCTACAAGCATTTTATGAATGTAAAATGAAAAATAACAAATACATATTTTAGTTTGGTTATGTTAATGTTTAATGCCTAAAAATTGATATATTGGGAAGAATTCCAGGTACACTATTCATTTATGTGTCCAATTTTGGAAAAGTTCATTAACTTCTATGATTTTCTGTTACTTCATCTAATGTATAAAATATCACATTACAGTTTTTAATAAATAAGTTAGTTGAGATATTATAAATGAAAATGCATAGCTCATTGTAAGTTCTCAATAGTATTTTCTTCTGTCTTTCATGTGGGTGGATTGTAAATTTCTTTAGTAACTGTTAATGATGGTAGGCCAGTCTGTACTATTACATTAAAAGATTTTAATTTCAAGTGATGGTGACTTAATTCACAAAACACTCAACATGATATTAGTGCCTGCAACCTTTTCTGGCATAAAGACTGTACTCAATTATCTGTAGACTTCAGTCAATGATACAAGAACCTAAAGATGTTAGCACATGTCCTGCCTTTTCTTTTTCTTTTTTTTAACTGCTGAAATCATTCCCAAGCTTTGCATTAAAAAGGTGGGATATCAGAATACTGTACTATATGCTGTGAAAGTAGAATCAAAATAGTCAACTGATGCAATAATAATAGGCTTTACTATGTTTCTGTCCTCAGATACACCAGGCATTGGGCTTAGAAGATTAAGAAATATAGTGAGAAATAAAGGAGGCTTCCTCCATGATTAACTTGTCAGGCCTACATTTCCATAAATCACTAGTAATATATAATTTTATATAACATATAATGCACATATCATTATATAATAATTTGTATAGCTATTACTTACTAAATGCCTGCTGTTAACTTAGGTTTTGTGTTAAGCACTTTATTTTCACTAAGTTTCATAAACCTCTAAACTACTCATGTGTAAGTACTACCATGCCCACTTACAAATGACAAAACTGATGTACACAAAATATAACTTTTTCCCAAATTTACATGAATAGTTAGTGACAACTCCTGGATCTGAAGAGAATCTATAACACCAGCTTTCAGCAGCCATTACAACACACTAGCAGCCAACTGTCCCCATCATAGGCAGGGACAGAATCATCACCATTCAGAGTGTATCATCTAACCAGAAAGTAAGTCAGAGAAGGAAATCAAACATCTTTATAAAACTTTCTTGAAAGCCAAAGAGAGCTGCTCTTCATTCACCACCCACTCTATTGGGACCTATCAATAGTCTCTAATTCAGTAAAGTATGTTTAAATATCTTATGAAAGGAGACACTTACTGAAGTCATATAACCAGTGCTTGTGCATCAAGAGGGCCTTGATGGAAAAAACAGTGAAATCTCCAGGAGAATCACCACATATCCTGAACTGAGCCCTGATCTTCTCCTGCCCAAGTCATTGGTGAGGCGAGGAAATGCTGTGGAGAAGTGTCTGGCTCTTTAGAATTCCATGATTCAACACTGGAAACAAGATCTAAGTCCTCTATACATGAAAATATAAGGTTTGTTGTAATAAATATGTTAAAAATGGGAAAAGGACACAAGGAACTATATTCAATATCTTGTAGTAACCTAGAATGAAAAAGAATATGAAAGGGAATACATGTATGTATATGTATGACTGAGGCATTATGCTGTGCACCAGAGGCTGATGCAACACTGTAAACTGACTATTCACCAAAAAATAAATAAATAAATAAGTGAAAAGAAATATCTCACTTTTACATCCTTAGAGGAAATTAATTAAAATTGATTTAATATTTTATAACAGCTCAATTTGGTGTGACTCATGGTTAGTAAGAAAGGCTATATTTAGTTCAAAAGCAGTGTCTACTAAAATTAAACTTTGTATGTGAATAAAACTTACAGAAAACTCATTTTTTTAGCTTTTTGATCAAAGAATCTCCTTATCTAAGAAATATGAAGTAGAAAAATACGAATTTTAGAATGCCTTCTGATTTCATACAAACAAGTCTGGCTCCTTATTTTTATTCAAATGGAGATTAATAACCTTACTACTCATGACTAATAACCATAGTGACATCATGACCAAGTTAAAAGGGCACTCAAATGTAGATAACATTTTCCTTTCTAAATGCCTTTTTCTTCATGATTGCATCAGAAACTTCACATTTCACAGATCAACTGGTATCCTTGTTTCTAGTGTGTATAAATGTGTTTCATCTCTTTTAATTTCATTTTCCAAAGAATGAAAATTCCTAACCTCTAACCAGAAACCATAATAGCATTTTATTTATAAGAGGCAGTGAGAAGACCCATGAATATACATGAATACTATAAAACCAAATGGCTGAGAATTTTTTTAATCATAAAGAATTAGTAGAGTTATTTTTAAGCCTCATAATTGAGGGCCAGGTTTAAATGCACTTACTATCGTATCATCATAATAAAATAAAATTTAGAATACCCTAAAGTACAAAAGGGAAAGCATATGAAGCATTTTATAATTTCCTGCAAGTTCATACCCTTTTTGATGTACATATTCCCATTACATTTGATTTTTTAATCCCATTAACTCAAATATTGGTAGAAAAACAAATACAGATTTTTGAATTATAATCTCATTTAGAATGCCAGCACTGCTTTGCAATCACCTATCTCTACTGTCTCTCTCGCTGGTATGCAAGAGAGGGCAGATTTCTACAGAATTCTTCCTTTGGGTTCAACATCATCATTTCTTTATGCTCTTTCCCTTGATTTTTTTTTTTTCAGTCTCTCTCATTGGATCTTCTTTATGCAGTTTTTAATGTTTGTTTCCTAGGATTCTGGAACTGGAACTCTTTCCTATTCCATGCTCTTTGGAGTCAGGTTTGTGATTCAGTTGAGGCTTTTCAGGGTGAGAGCTCATGCTTGTATTAGTTTCCTATTGCCACTGTAACAAACTACCACAAACTTATTGGTATTAATAAATCATGCATTCATTATCTTACAGTTCTGGAGGTCTGAAGTCTGAAATCATCAGATACATGAGCTGACATCAAATTATCAGCAAGGATGCTTCCTTTTGAAGGCTGAGAGGAAAATCCAATCACCTTGCCTTTTTCAGCTTCCAGTGGCCTGTGTTCCTTGGCTTGTGCTCTTTCTCCACCTTCAAAACACATCTTCCAATTTCTGCTTTCCTCATCACATCACCTCTTCTCCTTTTGTAGTCAAATCTCCCTCTGCCTCCCTTTTACCAGGACACTTGTGATCACAGGTAGGCTCATGAGGGTATTCCAGGGTAATTCCTCCCATCTCAGGATCTTTAATTTAATCTCATCTGCAGAGTCCTGTTTGCCCTATAAGGTATCATTCACAGGTTCCAGGATCCAGGATCTGGATATCTTGGGAGGTCATTATTCTGCCTACCACAATGTTCCAGCCCCCAACATAACTTTATATATACACACAGTCATTTTATACACACACACACACACACACATACATATACATACACACACAATGTATATATATATACACACACATCACATAACTTTCAATTGTATATGGCCTGGTCAAATTCCTACTCAACCTCAAAACCAGTGTGGTGTTCCAGGGTGAGTAGGAATTTGGTTTGGCATTATCTCTTCTATGAGGTTTTTAATATCCTTCACTGCCTTCAAGATCATCCCTCTGAAATTCGTACATAATTTTGTGAGGTGATTTGCTTGGTTGCAACTCTTGCTATATTTGAGATTCTTGTGTATTTTTATTTTTTGCAACCCTAGTGATTAGCACAATAAATAACCCAAGGTATAATGATACAGTAACACATAATAAAGCTTTGCGTTGTGCACTACATAAAAATGTTAACTGATTTCTAGAATTCCTTGGGTAGTCACTTGGCACACAATGTTTACTCTAATTGATCCTATGTAATCAACTGAGTAATTAGTATTTATCATGTACTTACTATGTGTAGGTATAGTGAAATTTTTTACTTCAAGTTTCAGTTTATTTGAAGACAAGTATAGACAACAAGCTGTGAAGAAGTAAAATGTAACTCTTTCAGATAAATTAATATAAAATATTTCCTAGATTTAAAGTATTTTTTCTTCTCTATATTATGTATGAATTCTAATTTATTCAAAAGGAAAGAATAAGCAGAAAATTATTTCAAATAATCAGAGTAAACTTTTATTTTATATGTGTTTATGTGGGTCACAGTTAATTTCTGTTCCCTATACATACGCTAGATACTTTTATTTAAAATATTCAAACTTTGGGGACTTAATGCTCTAGTGTTAAAATAAGTCTACAGTCAAGCCTCTGCATTAAAAATATGTAGATTACATTTTGGACAATATAGTTTGTAAAAAAACCAAACAGTAAATTTGATATTAGTAGTTACAATAAGGCAGAGTTTATAATATTTTAATCTCAATGCTGCCGATAACTAGTTTAACTTCAGGCAAATAACTTAACCTTTCAAAATATCCATTTTCTCATCTCTAAACTGGATAAATACTGGCATTTATTTACCTGATAAATTAGCTTATTGTAGGAAGTAAATAATCCAGTGCCTATAAGGCGTTTAGGTCAATGTCTAGCTTCAATAAATTGTAGCTTATGAAATTTCTTCTAAATTGTGCCACAGGGCTGTGGCTAAATCATAGCTTTTCCAATTGCTAAACAATTTAATTTTATTTTAGACCAGAATTAGGATACACTTGACATCAATGAGATTCCCAAACTAATATATTGAAATCATGGGTCACAATAGAAAAAGCTGGGGGTTATATGTCTCCCTGGATATCTCAAAAATGAGATGAAGTAATAAGGAATTAAGTGTTGTCTTAGAGAGACATGAACTGTAGTTAACTTAGAGCAAGGCAGAAGGTAGTGTGTTGTCTCTGAGGTTGCTTCCTCATATAATGAAAATAAGCTTAGTTTAGATCTTAGCAACTTTTCTGAAGTAGCAAAGCATCTTCATGGTGTCACCAGTTTGCCCCCAATTTAATTAATTGTCTCAAGTTCTTCCAACTTAAGATAAATAAAGTCTGTATATATATAAAGTCTGAGGACCTAGTGTATAACATGGGGACTATAACTGACAACACTGTATTTAACTGAAATTTGCTAGAAGAGTAGACCTTAAAAGGTTCTCATTTTTAAAAAAAGATAAAATGTGAGGTGGTGGTATTGTTAATTAACTATGGATTCCTTTCACAATACATAATAAGTATATAAAACCATCATGTTCCATGCTTTAAATAATACAATTTGATTTGTCAATTGTACCTCAGTAAAGCTGGAAAAAAATAAATTATCACTGAGAAAAAAGTTCATATGTTATTTTCTTAAGACATGTTTTACAATTCTCTACTATTAAAGAAAAGGAATATCAAAAGTAGTTGAAAATTTTTACTTTCTAAAACCCTTAATTACAAATTAATCACTTTTTCAATTCCCATTTTACTAGTGTTAGAAGTGTATTACTAAAGCACTTATAAAGACATTCTGTCTTAGGGCCACTGTAATTTTATTTACTCCATTTTTCACCATCACTTGAAAATCCTCAACATTGCATTAATGAGCCAAAAGAGCTGATGTACTACCAAGGAGGGATATTAATGAAAGAATGATTCTAACTCATTATACAAAAGTCTCCCTAATATTTGGTTTCCGGCATTACAGATTGTCTATTCACAGTATCATTTGTCAACTTGCTATTATTATGAAAAGACTGAGTAATATACCATAATTTCAAATTATGTCAGAGTTTTAAACCAAAACAAAAAACCTTTGGCTGTTTTCCACCAATATTTACCATCTCTTTCCATTCATGAATATTTTCTTTATGAATAATATTTGGATATAAAAGAAGCTGTATAATCACACAGATTTACATTTTACTTGCATATAATAATTGGTAAGAGTAACACAACACATTGGTGAAGTACATAAAAGCTGCACTTATTTATTCACTAGCCATGTTGAACCCTGCCAGGAGCCCTCTTTCTAACACATCTGTGTAACAAACTGCCTTCAGGATAAAGCAGCTAGTACACAATGTCTGCGTCACTGAGAAGTGGCAAAACTCTCTTGTCTTAATGATTAAAAATGTTTTCTCACTTCTTCCTTGCTGGAAAAATCTAGATCCTCTTGAAGTGTTTGGTCACTTCATTTGGAAAGCAGATGAAATGAACACCTAGATGCTACTTTTTCATTGCTGTTGTTTAAGTTGCTATATAAACTGTTAGGGAATAAAAGTTGTTAGGGAACACTAATCCAAAACAATAACAACAACAAAACCTAAGATATAGTCCATAGATTTCTATTTTAAACTACACTCTATCAATACTTAAAAGGGAACCAACATAGATTACATAGTGAAAAAATAAATTAATGGGAGAAAATATTTTTTCAAATACTAATTGCTTCAAACTTTTATCTCAGTGGGAAAGAATGAAGTATTAATGAGCTTTTAATCTCCATAAGGGTAAACTAAATTTATGCAGAGTAATCTCTGATCCCTAGCCACAGCTTACACTTTGTAATCTCAGCTGGTTGTCCAGAAATCTCGGTGTGGGAGGTTGGATGCTTATTGTAAATTCATTACTAATAATGTTAAAATGACTTGAAGCTTTTCTACTCATAGCGGGTAAATCATATAATTTTCATATACAAAAGAATAGGTTAAAAAAAGATGTTTGGTAAAATACAGCAATCAAGGTAACTGAAACTTTGCTTCTTGGTAAGCACAATAAAAGCAGTTACAACTTCAGATTAGTAGCCTGTTCAAAGCTATTTTACCCATAAAGTAAATTTATTTTAAATTTGAAAAAAAGATCAAATTACTTGCAGTATAAATACTGAGTGACTATTATGAACCTAACTGGGCAGTTTATAGCTCTACATGTGCAAACAAAATAGTTACTTTTTAAATGCCATTTACAATGTCGATACATAATGATCCATGCTGATAATATGGACTTTCTTCATTGAATATAAGTAAAATTTCAAATGTATGTGGGAAAAAATGTGAAAAGCAAACAGATAACATGGGACAAATTAATGAACACTTTATTAATTTCAATATTCTCTTTTAACCTTAAAATAAGCAGATACTATGGGTTTTCTATTGGCATTGCACCAAACTTTCATTTTAAATTATGAGCCTTATTTTTAATATAATAATCTATGTTTTTTTGGCATATAAAGGTTTTCATCTCAACTGAACAGCTTCTTTTATTTACTCTATAAGAATGTACTCACAAATTAAATTAGGAAGCTTGATGGCTTCTAACTTTTACCCATACTGGATAAAGCCAAAGTCCTGATAAGCAAATATGGGACTGTAATTTGGTCCCTCAATATTCACACCTAGAAACATACTGAAAGTTACACTGCTTACCCCAAAATATTCAGCTATGTGGAGGCAAAATTCAATCCAACATCTGATCACAGTGAAAACTTGCTCTCTTTCCCAGAAACCTCTCTGCTTCTTGTGTTTTTAATGGGATATTCCTGTCCCTGTAACTCCAGTAGTGTAGCAGTTATCAGTGTGAGTTCTTTCTGAGATATAAAGACCTTGATAGGATCCCAGCTGTACCATTTACCTGCTGCATTACTTTACAGAACTTATTTCCCTCAGTTTCCTCACTAGTAAAACAGTAATAATGACTGCCTCTCAGATTGTTGGGAAGATTAAAATTGCATAGTGCCGGTATTCAGCACAATGGCTAACACATATTATAAACACAATAATGCTAGCTGTAACTAGCCTCATTTATGTGTCTTTGGCAAATCATTTTACCTCACACTAGACTTTGATGTCCTCATTAATAAACTAAATTAGTGAAATGTTCTCTTCCATAAGTCTTTTATTTTTCTGTAAAAATAATGGCAATAATGTTATTATAATCAAGTAAATTAAAATTTGGTAAGTTTTTATTAAACTGTATTGAGTGCAAAACAATCTGTCTTATATAGGACAGAATCTTACATTACAAACTGAACTTGGACTTTGAACAGAACACTGGAACAGAAATTGGCTTAGCTATTTTTGTAAGTATTATATAATACATTCCATAAGAGAAATAATCACACCCTAATATGTAATTATGTCATCTGAAGTTAATGTGTAGTTAATAGAGATGACAGGAACCAGAGACATGGAGGCCCTATTCAAAACCTAAAGACAGCAAACATTTGATGGAAAAACAACATACAACATAGAATACTATAACTATCATTAGATGGTGTATTAATTACTTGGCATAAAAAGGCTCTGTCTTGTGATCCTTGCTCCAGCCAGATTGTAAGGATGCTTTTCTGGAAGGTACTGGACAAGCTCCTACCTTAAGATCTTTGCACATGCAGTTCTCTGCCTAAACATATCTCGATCCCTCATTTCCTTTATGTCTTTGATGAAAATAAAGCTCTGAAGGTCCTTCTCTGCTCATTTTATTTAAAATGTAATCTCCTTCCCCAGCTGAGGCAATCCTTACTCCTTTTCCTGCTTCAACACCTTCACCTCTTTTAAATCTTTTTAAAAATTGATAGCATTTATCACTACTTAATAAATCACATGTTTTTATTATTTATTTTGTTTATTGCCTATTTCCTTCCATTAGAATGTAATTTTTAAAGAAATTTTTAATTGCTTTTTATTTCCACTTTTGTAAAGCAGTACTTAAAACAATCCCTAGCATATAATAGATATTAGTAAACATGTTGCAGGAGTAAATTAAGTACCTCTGAAATTTTACAAAACAAGAAAATTGATAGAAACACAATCTCTAAGCAGCAGTACTAGATGGCTATCATTCAAACAGGGAAGAGAAATATACTTTCCACTTTATATATTCTTTTTATAACTTTTGAATGAACACATTAATTGTATGCATTCACATTTAAATATAAATATTTTAGATAGAAAGGATGTCTCTTAGAGACTGTAAATATTGAATATGATGGAGAGAAGTGAGTTTGCTGACCACAGATTACACAAACCACAAGCTCCCATCTGCTTCTTTAGATGACCACTAGATTTTTCTGAATGTTTATTATAAAATAAATTTATTTCATTTATTTTTATGATTTCTATCTTTTGTAAGTGGCTGTTACTCAAACAGTAAGCATAAACGAAACTGTTTACTCTTTTAGGTCATTAAAAAAAATCACTTACTGTGCAATTTCATCTACATGGTTTTGCAGATTTTTTTGATGTAAACAAGTTCAGTTGTTACTCCCCAAGTGAGTTGGGAAAATGAGCTTCTGTTCACAGCTAAATTTTTTAAACTAAAGTAAGTTCTCCCTCATACTAACAAAACATCTCTTTCAATTAGATCCAGGCCACCAGATACAAGAAATATCAAGTTCATGTCAAATGTATCAAAAGTATTGCAATGGGAACTCAAAGTCTTTTCCTAAATCCCTCTGAAGTGTCACTTCAATACAGTTGCTACTAGTCACATGCAGCTTTTAAATTAAAATAAATTAAAATATTCAAGTCTTAGTTGCACTAGCCACATTCCAAGTACTCAGCAGCCAAATGTAGATAATGACCACCATTGAGGACAGCACAGATAAAAAATATTTTAATATTTTCATCACTTACAGCACTGCAAGAATGGATTTGTCCTGTCCTACCTGAGGCTAAGACAAAAAAGACTGCATAAATCTAGAGATTATAAGTACATCAAACACATATGGTAATGGCTTTTTCATGGTAAGAAGTATTCCTTTAAAACATCCCCTGACCATTCTTTGGTCAAATAGAGGACAACAGCATCCAGGAATGTGTTTGTTCATATTATACTTACTAGGTTTTCAATAAACGTATGTTGAAAAAGTAGCTAATCATTACTTCATGGCTGCTTATCATGTGCAAAACACTATTTGAGACCTTTGCAAGAATATTATTATATATATTATATCATTATACATAGTCTATTATTATATATATGTACATAAATAAATTCTACCAGAAATTAATATTATATAGCAGTCATTTCTGTTCTCTGTTTTTAAGCCATCACTTGAGAAAACTGTTGAATCAGAATTATATGGCTCAATATCATTGCATAATTATTTACAATGAAATAATTCTATATGTAGATTATAATTCAGGGCACACAAATGTTAGTAAACTAGAAGTTTTCTGGTCATACCAGATCCTTTGAATTCTTCATATGTAAGAGTCTTCTTAAAAGGCTCCAGTACTACTCCCTCTCAGATTTTTCACTCCTATTCCTCCTTTAGAGTTTAGATTAACTGTCATCCTCTCATAAAGCAAACACTTCCCCCCCTTGTAGGCTCAATGAGGCCCCATGTAACATTCTTTCATAGTACTGTTGACGCAGCCTCATATTTAAGTTTGTACTCAAATATTTAATTTCCTTACTTGATTAAAAGCTGATCCTTTCCACTAAAGAATGAGCTTTATCAAGGCTGGGACTATGGCTATTTTTATTCACCTGTATCTCTGACACTTGTACATGGTGTATGACCAGTTAATTTAAAAAATAAATTAATGCTACCCACGCTTCTTCATGAGTCATCTCCTTCCAAACTTCTGGCTTACTGAAATTCACTTAAGTGTGATAATAGTTTAAGTGGGTGGGAGGGAAAAGAGACCACTTCTTTGGATCAATGCCTTAAATGCTTCTCTTCCTCACAGCAGATTTTGATTTCCTTCTGTTTAAAGATTAACACTACACTGTCAACATGGTATAGTGGAAAGTATAAAAACATAGGCATGAGGACACTTCTGTTCTCCCTTATGTTACTTACCCACTGCATGACCCCAGGAATTGAGCTTCTTTTTCCTAATCTGTGAAATAGGAATAGAACCACCAGTCTCAGTTTACTCAGATGTACCCAGTTTTGTGAGGGTCATATGATACAAATTGTGTAAAAACATTTTTTGAAATCCAAATTATTATGCAAAACGTGGGAAGGTACTTAAGCTTTTGAGTGGTGTGGTTCTTATGTTTTCCTCACTGCCAAATTTAATTTCTTCCACTTTAACTAGATTTCTTTTCTTCTACCTGCAAACACTGAGAGTGTTTCCCCCTCCTTTCCTGCTGTATTTGATTCTACATCTGTCTACCATCCCATTTTTATTCTCCCTTTTACTGCTAATTCACCATATTTTTTCTTATCAGGTAACTTACCTGTAAAGCCCTGCAGTCTGGCCTCTTTCTCTATCACTTTACAAAACTGTTCTCAAATGGATGCTCCATGCCATAGCCTATGGCCGTTTCACCATGTTGGTTCCACCTAAACCCTAACTCATGCTTTCAGCAGTTTCTTCCAATTGCTACACACTCAAAAACAGTGGTTATATACAGTTAGTCTACATTCCTATTTAAAATCCACATAAAAATAACTGGACAGTTCTCTCCTGTATAAAATGAAATATATGTTTGTTTGACAACAAATTATCAAGTAAATAACCATTTCAGTTAAGATATCTTTTGAGTCACAAGAATGATGTAAGTAAATCGCTGGTTTTGTTTGCTAGCAAAAAGGTCACTATCATCACCACTAACAACAACAGAAACTGACCAAGTTGTAATTCTTAAAAATCAAGATAAAATCAGCATCAACTCATCCTTCCCAGAGCAAACTTCCTCTCCCATAGATGTGTTCAAATGTAAAGTGATGCATACTCAACTGATAAATGTGTACATGCAAAATATATAAATATTTTTCCCTTAGAAGTGGAATGTGTGCAAATGTGTGTACGTGAGGGGGTAACTGTACCTATATCTTTGTGGTCTTTAAGTAGGTCAGTCACTGGTGAAAAAAATACTTACTGGCCTTCTACTCCACATCAGTCGCTATTCAAAATGTTTATATCTGCTACTGAACTAAAACATATGAAGTCACCTCAGTAGCACTTATGTGTTTGGATAGACAATAAATAAGTAAATATATAGAATTTAAACCCAAATATTTACATAAAAATTATCATAATTGCTATGAGCAGATGTAATGATAGAAAACATCATGGGATAGGGACTTAAGAGTCACATGAGTGGGAAACCAGTGATGAGGCTGTTTGAGTAGACCAGCTGCAAGGTGGGGATGGTATGGTGCAGAATGATGGCAGAAAAGATGGAGACTGACTGACCTATTTGTGATATAGTTCAGAAGCAAAAACAATGGATTTCCAGTAGGACTAAAATATGGGGTAGAGGAAAAATAAGAATTAAGGATGATTTGTGGTTTCTGATTTGAATTTCTGTGTGGCAGGGACCCCAAATATTAAGATGAACAGGCACTGGTATGGATTGGAGATTAGTAAAATTTCTCTTTTAAATATTTTAAGATGACTAAAATAATCAATTGAAAAATCTCACAGATTAGTTTAATACATGATTTTAGAGCAAGGGTTGGCAATCTTTTTTTATAAAGGGACAGCAAGTAGATAATTCTGGCTCTCTATTGCAACTGCTCAACACTGCTCTTGTAGCAATAAAAGGAGCCATAGAAAATACCTAAACAAATGGACATGCCTGGATTCCAATAAAATTTTATCTTTGGACACTTGTTGACTTAAAGAAAAATGTACAACCTGAGAGGTATGAGTTTAAGTTTTATACAGGGATCTTATTAAGTAAGGACTATAGCTCAGGAAACAGCTGCTTAGTAGCTCTGAGGAAACTGCTCTAAAGAGGTGGAGAGAAGCCAATTTATATATGATTTTTGGCTGAGAAATACTTACAGTCAAGCATACATTCTTGGTAAAAGATTACTGCTATTCACAAAGAACAGATATCTCAGGTTAATGACTTTAGCACTTTTCTATGTATGAGAAGATGCAAGAATGTGGGGTAATTAAAATTCTTTCTGAAATATACATCTATCTAAGGGACCTGCTTATTCAAAAGCACAGGTGCCTCACCCTGTTTTTCATCCTGAATTCCTCTCAGGTTGCACTGTGGGTGGGCAAATGGAGTGGCTGATGACTTAACCTTTGAATAACTAGGTGGTGAGCAACACTTTGCTTCTTTTTTGTTTACATATTGTAACTTGAATTTTATATAATTTTATGTCATGAAATATTATTCACATTTAGATTTTTTTCTAACCATTTAAACATATAAAAACCACCTCACATCTGGGCAAAAACAGACTTTGGGTTGTATTTGACCTATGGGCTATAGTTTTCCAACTCATCTTTTAGGCAGAGAATAGTTCCAGTCTGAAGAAAGCAGATAGTAATTAAAATCATAAAAATAAATGAAACTGCATAAGAAGTGTAGGATAATATAAAAGATGATTCAGATATAAGGCCTGGGAAACTCTAAGAGTTAAAAATTATATAGGAGATAGTGTGAGGAATACTGAAAAGGAGCATGTTAAGCAGTAGAAAGAAACCAAAGAGAATATGGTACCATGATATTGAGAAAGAAAAAGGCAATGCTGATAGCCATCAGATGGAAGCTGGCCTGGCACAGAGCTAGGCCATGGTGTTTTCCAGTTGAACATGAACAACTTCACTGGCTTGAGATGAGGTCACTGTAACCATGATGCCGTGAAATGAAAACAAGAGGACTCTTTGCAGACAAATACAAGAACACTATGAAAACTACAAGTATTACCAAACTTCCCAACTCCCAACTAATAAGAGTAACAGCTGCTCCTTCACAATTATAGCTTTAGTCTCATCCTGTTCTTTCTACCTATAAAGTAAGATGCACAGCTATAGAATCTAGTTGCTTCCTCAAAGCACTCAGTCTAGAACAGATTCTGTTCCTTGAACCTTCCTCCAAATCACATAATACAAGCCCAAAACCTATAACAAGAGCTTCTTGGCACACTCTAATTAAGATGCCTCACAGTTTCCTACAGAATATAGTCTCCCTCCTGCACCAGGTATCCAAAAGTCCAATTTGTTCAACTACAAGTGGTCTTTGACTGGTGGACCTCAACAAAGAGAATGTCTCAAAAAAGGACTTCTACCTGTATCAAATGCTGATAGAAGTGAAATAAGATGGGGACTGAAAAGTGATTAGTGGATTTGTTTACATGAAAATAGCTGGTGTGTTTAACAACAACAAAAACAGTCCATTTGAGTGGTTGAAGCAAATGTCAGACTGTAAAGGGATCTTGTATAAACGCTGCATACAAAAATGAAAACAGCATTCACAGACAAGTCTGCAAGTATGTGAATTTGATGTGAAGAGCAAAAATGGATTCATTTCACCAGTGACTATTCTTATCTGTTCTAATTGTAGTCTGTTACTTAATTTCTATTCCTAAAATTCTTTATAGGTGTTGCTTAGCATGCACTGAATTAAAGATCTGTAGTGAAATCTCTTTTGATGATGAGATTTCAAGTATTTCTATCCTAAGAATGGCACAAAGTAACTAGAATGATTTTAAGTGGGAAATATTTCAGCAATTATACATTTCACGGGGAAATATTTCTGCAATATCAAAAGATTTTCATGGGGAAAAAATAAATGTAGTTAATTATTTTTCAATTAGTCTAAAATATTTTCATGGGAAAAACAATACATGGGTAAAATAATTCATTTATCTGGAAGTCCCAGATAACAATCACAACAGTGTAATATATATTATTCACATAATCAAAATATCAACATAGTTGTTTTTCATATAAAAAGTAAATTCTAGTCTTAGGAATCTGAATTTATTAAAAATAATTTTACTTCTTTTGGCTTTTCTTTGATGTTCAATATTAGAGAATACGATTCTGCCATGCAGTCTTTTCCAGTAACCAGGGTAGAATATCGTGGCTTATTAAAAAAAAAAAAAAAAAGGAGTAAATGGTTTTAAGATTCAAACTGAGCTCTCACTTTCTTTAGTATATATTTACAATTCTTTCTGTTATAATTCAGCCTATTTCTTTTTTGTCTAACATA
Organism: Camelus ferus; assembly: GCF_009834535.1. Classification (NCBI taxonomy): domain Eukaryota; kingdom Metazoa; phylum Chordata; class Mammalia; order Artiodactyla; family Camelidae; genus Camelus; species Camelus ferus. The sequence continues at coordinate 44,242 of NW_022587727.1, forward strand.
GTTAAAATATCATTGCTAGTCATCACACCTATGGCTACAGGCTTAGGCAGGAAAGCTTCTGCTGTGTTTCACATCTTCAAAGCAGGGCCTCAGTCTCTTTTTAGATGCATATTAATTAGATAGGATCAACTGAAGTACTTTAAAGAGCTCTAAGAATTTTTATCCTCAATTTTAGATTTCCTCACCACCTCTTCCATGCTGCTTCTATTCCAAGGAATAAAACTTATGACCTATTCCACCATAATAAGAAGCATAGGATTGACGCACTCCACAGAAGAGACTTCTAGAATGCAGAAGCTCCTCCTCTGTTGGTGAGCCCTCCTCACAAGGCAGCTGCTCTGGAACAGGTGAGACCTGGAAATGCTTCTCAACCACACCTAACGGTGGTGGCAATCCTTCTGTTCTACAAAATGAAGGAAATCTATTCCTTAGCATATTGGTAGACTCTACATTTATTTCCTCTTTTTCTGTTTCCTTTTTTTTTTGTTGTTACTGTTTCTTATTCTTTCTCATATTTTCCAGTATTCTCCTTTAAGTTTCATATCCAGACTATACCATGTCCAGTTAAGTCAGAATCTCTAGGGGGTGAAATGTAAACATCAGCACTTAAGAATCCTTTTTGGAAGTTCCCTAAGTTATTCAAATATCCAGCCAAGACTGGGAACCTCTGGTTAAGGTCATTGTTGATTACTGTAATCCCTTTAAATACTAATTACTGTACTATTTATTTACTGTACTATTTATTTATAGTACTAAATACTATACCCTACTCCTATGTACAATTTACAAAGTGTATCTTCACAACATCCCTGGAAGACAATGTTTTATTACATACATTTTATTGGCAAAGAAATGAAACTCCAAAGTTAAGTACTTGCAAAGACCATCAAGAGTGGCTGGACAGAGCCAGGATGCAATCCAGTGCCCTCTCCACTTACCCAGCTGCTTTATGGAAGGAATATAAAACTTTTTGTACGTTCTCTTATATTTTTGCTTTGCTTTTGTTTTAGTAAGATATAACTGACATAGAACATATTAGTTTCAGGTGAACAACCAAATGATTTGATAGTCATATACACTGCGAAATGATCACAGTAAGTCTAGTTACCATCTGTCACCATACAAAGTTACAAAATTTTTCCTGTGATGAGAACTTTCAAGATTTACTCTCTTAGCAACTTTTAAATATGCAACAAAATTTTATCGACATAAGTGGTCATGCTGTATATTACATTCCCAGGACTTATTTATTTTGTAACTAGAAGTTTGTAACTCTTAACTCCCATCTCCAAATCCATCTGCCTCTCAACACCCTTGCCCTCTGGCAACTACCAATCTAGCCTCTGTATCTGTTAGTTTGGTTTTGTTTGTTCATGTTTTGTTTTATAGATTACACATTTAAGTAAAATCAAGTCTTTCTCTATCTGAATTATTTAACTTGGCATAATGCCCTGAAGATCTATCCATGCTGTCACAAATGGCAAGGTTTTATTCTTCTTTATGACCTAGTAGTATCCCATCATAAATATAGCTTGGCTACTGTAAATAATGCTGCAGTCAACATAAGGGCACATATACTTTTCTGAGTTAACATTTTCCTATTTTTCAGATAAATGCCCAGTAGTGGAATTGCTGGATCATTTGGTAGTTCTACTTTTAATTTTTTAAAGAATTTCCATACTGCATTCCACAGTCACTGTAACAATTTACATTCCCACCAACAATGCACAGTGTTTCCTTTTTTTCCATGTTTTCTCCAACACTTGTTATTCCTTGTCCTTTTGATAATAACCATTCTGCCAGGTGTGAAATGACATCTCATTGTGGTTTTGATTTGCATTTCCCTAATGATTAATGATAATATCTTTTCATGTTCTTGTTAGCCATCTGTATTGTCTTCTCTGGAAAAATGTCTATTCAGATCCTCTGCCAATTTTTAAATTGGATTGTTTGTTCTTTTTGTTATCAAGCTGTATGCATTCTTTATATATTTTTGATATTAACTTCTTATCAATTATATGACATGCAAATATCTTCTCCCATTCAGTAGATTGCCTTTTCATTTTGTTGATGACTTCCTTTGCTGTGCAGAAGCTTTTTAATTTGATGTGATCTCAATTGCTTATTTCTGCCTCTGTTGCCCTACCTTTGGAATCAGAATCAAAAAGTAAGTCACCAAAAGCAATGCCAATGAGTTTACCCACTATGTTTTCTTCTAGGAGTTGTATAGTTTCTGGTCTTACATTCAAGTCTTTAATCTATTTTGAGTAAATTTTTGTTCATGGTGAAAGAGAAGTCTGATTTCTTTCTGTTCCATGTGGCTGTCCAGTTTTCCCAAAACCATGTATTGAAGAGACTGTCATTTTTCCATTGTATATTCTTGCCTTGTTTGCACCCTTTAATTAATCATATATATGTGGCTTTCTTTTGGGGCTCTCTATTCTCTCTATTCTATTCCATTGATCTATGTGTCTCTTTTTATGCCACTACCATACTGTGTAGACTATGACATCTTTGAAATATAGTGTGAAATCAGGGACTGTGATATCCCCAGCTTTGCTCTTTTTTCTCAAGATGGCTTTGACTATTCCAGATCTTTAGTGGTTCCATAAAAATTTTAGGACTTATCTGTGAAAAATGACATTGGAATTTTTACAGGGATTACACTGAATCTGTAGATTGCTTTGGGTAAAATGGACTTTTTAACTGATATTGATCACTCCAATTCATGAGCACAATATCTTTCCATTTATTTGTGCCATCTTCAATTTATTTAACCAATATCTTACAGTTTTCAGTGCACAGGACTTCACCTCCTTGGTTAAATTTATTCATAGGTATTATTCTTTTTGATGTAATTGTGAATAGGGTTGTTTTCTTAATTCTTTTTTCCAATAGTTTGTTGTTGTTATATAAAAACACAACAGATAGTTGTATATTGATTTTGTATTCTGCAACTTTACTGAATTTGCTTTGACAGTTTTTGTGGTGAAGTTTTTAGGGTTTTCTATATATAAAATCATGCTGTCTGCAAATAGTTATGGTTTTACTTTGTCATTTCCAAATTGGCTGCCTTTTCTTTTTATTGCCTAGCTGTTCTGGACAGCATTTCCAATATTACATTGAGTAACAGTGGCAAGAGCAGGAATCCTTGTCTTGTTCCTGATCTTAGAGGGAAAGCTTTCAACTTTCCACTGTTGAGTATGATGTTAGCTATGGGCTTGTCACATATGATTTTTATTATGTTGATATAAGTTCTGTCTATAACCACTTTATTGAGAGCTTTTTAAAATCATGAATAGGTGCTGAATTTTCTCAAATGCTTTTTCTGCATCTATTCAGGTGATAGTATGACTTAACCTTCATTTGTTATTTTGTTTTGTTTTGTTTTGTTTTATTTTTAACATTTTTTATTGAGTTATAATCATTTTACAATGTTGTGTCAAATTCCAGTGTAGGGCACAATTTTTCAGTTATACATGGACATATATATATATATATTCCTTGTCACATTTTTTCCTTGTGAGCTACCATAAGATCTTGTATATATTTCCCTGTGCTATACAGTGTAATCTTGTTTATCTATTCTACATTTTGAAATCCCAGTCTATCCCTTCCCACCCCCTTAACCTTCACTTGTTAATGTGGTGTATCACACTGAATTATTTGCAAATGCTGAACCATCCTTGTGTCCCTGAGTACATCCCACTTGATCATGGTGTATGATCCATTTAATGTACTGTTGAATTTGGTTTGTTAATATTCTGTTGAGGATTTCTGCACTTATGTTTATTAGAGATATGGGCCTATAATTGTTTTGTGTGAGGTGTAAATGTCTCATTTTGGTATCAGGGAAATGCTGGTCTTTTAAAATTAATTTGGAAGCATTCTTTTCTATTCAGTTTTCTGGAAGATTTTGAGAAGGATAACACTAAATCATCCTTGAATCTTTTGCAGGATTTACCAGTAAAGCTGTCTGGTTCCAGATTTTTTTTATTGTTAGGAAGTTTCTGACTAATTTAATCTACTTACTAGTAAATTGGTCTACTCAAAGTTCCTATATCTTCATGGTTCAGTTTTGAAAGATTGTGTTTTCTAGAAATTTATCTATTTCTCAAAGATTGTCCAATTTATTGGTGTATAATTGTTCACAGTAGTATCTTACAATCTTTTGTATTTCTTTGATATCAGTTGTAAATTCTCCTCTTTCAATTCTGATATTTACTAATTTGAAGCAATTCTAGCTAAAGATTTGCCAATCTTGTTTATCTTTTCAAAGACCAGTTCTTAGTTTCATCGGTCTTTTCTATTGTCTTATTGGTCTCTGTTTTATTTATTTCCACTCTGATCTTTTTAATTTCCTCTTTCTACTAACTTTGGGCTTTGTTCTCCCCCCCCCAGGCTTTAGGGGTGAAGTTAGATTCTTTCTTTGAGATTTTCCTTGTTTTTTGATGTATGCATCCATCACTGTTAACTTTCCCCTTAGAACTGCTTTTGCTGCATCTCATATATTTTGTTATGTTGTATGTCCATTTTCACTTTTCTGAAGGTATTTTTTTTATTTCTCTATTGATTTCTTTGTTCATCCATTGGCTGTTTAGTAGCTTGTTGCATAATCTCCACATATCTGTGAGTTTTTCTGTTTTCTTCTTGTAGTTGATTTCTAGTTTCATACTACTGTAGTCACTAAAGATGCTTGATATAATTTGAATCTTCTTAAAATTACTGAGACTTGTTTTGTGACCTAACATATGATCTGTCTTAAGAGTTCCATGTCCTCTTATCTTTAAGGTTCAGGTTTTCTTATATTTCCATGTCTTGTTCACCTTACATCCCCACACTCCAACAAAGCCTTCCATTCATTTACTCTTCAGAATGCAACTCCACATCACCAAGTTCAAAAACTTCCTTTTACTTCTTAGAGTAAAGCACACTTGCATAAAAACTTGTACTTAATTTATACTTATCATTTTAAGCTATGATCTGACTGACTTCTCTGTCTACCTCAGCTTCCTGTGTGCTTTTTCAGGCTGTACATGGGTAACAGTTGTCTCTGAATCTCCAAGGACTAACAATCAATAAATATTTGTCAAATATACATCAGTTTGGCAAAACCACTGTCTCATATTTAAAGGTAGAGACATTCTAAAATCTATGATTTCTTAAGAATTATTCTGCTATGAATCCACGTATTTTTCAATTATCTATATGAGAGTTAAAAAAATGTGAGTGTGTATTTGTATATATACATATAAACAATTGCAAGTGTGTGTAGTTATTTATTGTTTAGTATTTCTTAATGTCCAAAAACATGTTTGAATCACTAGATTTTGTTAGATTTTTAAGTGTGAAAACATAGTCTTGACTCTATGAGTTAGATTCCTGCTATCAAGGACTGCAGAACTGGGCCACTGAGAGAGATTTGCAAACTATTTTGAAGTAGGCAGCAAATTCAGGGTCCCTCCAATCTAATAACAGTCATTCTACCAGTGTAGGTATCTACTCACCACACTTGGTAATTCTATAGAGATTTGTTTATGATTATGTCACTAAGTACATTTCCCTAAAGATTTGCTCCTAATGCATCAGGCAATTGCATGCAAACAGGCTCCATGAATGTTTAGCTAATGTACATCAACTTATAAACATTCCTTCTTCTGCCCACTTTTGTCTCAGCCTTTTGTGAGGCTGATACTAGCAACCTCCTTCAAATACTGTCAGATTGCATGGTGACTCTGTGATGGACAAATAAGTTTGCATACTGAGACCCACACATCTATTTTCCCCTCTAGTTTCATATTCTACTATTGGAACCCAAGTCTCTAGATATGAGGTATATTCTATTTTCCCTTCTCTTTTGATTAGGGTGATAGGTAATATGTAAGATTCAGATCCTCACTTGCCATTGCAGCTTCTAAATGCTTCCCACATTAAATTACAAAGTAAAACAAATAGCTTTCTATCCTCAAGAAGTAAATATGTGAGCCTTAACATGCAGCTTGCAGGCCACTCAAAGTCATTACATAGTGGATTTTACTCAAACAAAATTGCTTCCAAACTCAAGCTGCTAGTTAGAAGATACAATACTTAGCATCCCTCAAGAATATGCTTTAAACAAACAATCTTTAAAGTAAGCAAAGTAAATAACGATGTATTTTATCATAGGGTGGCTTCAAAATGAATGGAGCCATTGTTCACCATGCAATTCATGAAACTGATGCCTTAAATACTGATTTCCTAATCACTGTCATTGGAAGGCATTCTGGTTTTTTTTTTTTTCCTGTTATAAATTCAACTTAAAGCAGAGTAAGAAGGTTTTAGCAAGAAAATTTTACATGTGTTTATGTCTGAAATTAAAACCACAAGAATTGAAAGTAAGAAAAAATAACCAAGGGGGTTTTCAAATAATTTAAAACTCCATCATGCATAAATGGAACTCATCAAAGAAAGTAATTTCCCTGCAGAAAACACTCCATTTTTGTCTTATGTAAGTTATCAACATGAATATTTTATTCTCAATGAAACTGCCTTTTCCCCTTTGTGTTTCATAGATTTCATTTGGTGTCTCAAGTAAATAAACTTCCTTCCTTCCATCCTACTCCATTATTCAGGGTCAGTTGCAATTAAATTTACCTCTTGCCTGGTGTAAAAGGTAATTATAGATCAAGCTTTACTAATTCTGTTATTCATTCTTAGCTCTATTGTATTTTGAAGTCTAGAAACACTAACCTCTGGAATTAATCCACAATAAACACAAAATCATTTTTTTCAAGGTGGAGTATAATATCTTAGGTATCTATGACATTAGAACATTTATCTCAGCTTAGATTCAGTCTTGATCCAAATGATGGAATAAAGTTTCCATGGAATGACAACTCTAGTAAGTGCAATTTACTATACCCAGTCCACTCAGAATAACTGGTTGTAGTATATTAGATATCTTTTATCCACATTAACCCCAAAGGTTATAATCATTGGATCTGTTTATACTAATTTTTCACCTATTTGCACTGCCTCCGTACCTAATAGTTTAAATAATTGAGTCACTTACTAAATCTTTTTGCTCTTCCTATACCTTGAATAATTACTGTGTGATGTATGGAATATCAAAGAAGTATAATTTGTAGATATATAAAAATAATGTATTATTGTTTACAAATTACTGATGAATACTTGTTTGAAAACTAAAAGAAATACAGTTATTACTCTTACTTTTCATGATTCTAAGAAACTGAACTCAGAATTTTAATGTAGACTATAAATATATTCATACTCTTGAGCTTTTGAATAGTAACATTTAAGTTCACTCACTATGTTTCCAAATGCTTGGCAAAATAAGAAGTTGTCAATTAGACTTTGCTTCCTTTGGTTCAACTGAGAAATAATTTAGTAAATCTTTCCATCTCTCAAGTCCTTATAATTTATAAGCAGGAATGTTTTTCACATTGGTGATAATTACCTTATATACTAGACCAGAACATTCAGATCCTCACACAACCATTTAATGTCTCACTTGCATAGCTGAAGAGAGTGTTCATAATTCATTTGACATTTTAAAAATTACTCTGTTTATAGTGGGTGCTGATAGGACCCAAGCTGAATATTTAGAAAATAATTCTCTTCAAATGAGCATAATGAAAATGGAAAGTACTACGCATTCTTTAACTTCATATTTCTTGATTCTTATAACCATCTTAAAACCAAAAGATGAAACATTAGAAAACAATAAATGGGAAAACATCAATCATATTTGATCTTGCTAGATTAGCTTACTTTTAAATACAGCCCTATAAATAGGACAAGTAGTCAGTGATCATAAACCATGTCAAGGCTCAGTTTTTGACAAATATGATTTTTACCTTCCTTCAGTCTCTAGTTTCAGCATAGCATTGCCCTTTAAAAATGCAACAATAAATCAGCAACATTTCCTGCACTGTAATGCAAAAAAATGACAAAAAAAACTACAGCATAACTCACATAAAAAAATGTTATGCTAACACTCAAATCTTTCACTCAAGGCAATAGAATTTAATTTTGAAGCAAGGCAGTTATTCATCCTTTCCATTAAGCACATTTCAAAAAAATAAATAAAGTGATTAAACTGCATTGTCCCTATTTTATCCTGATGACCTGCTATTATAAATATTTCTCACCACCTCTTAGCTGAATCATTCAAAATATAAACATAGGAGAAGCCAATGTGAAGAAGTAATTTTTATATGTAACTGAATTTTTCCTGTTATTTATAGACCTATTCAATAAATTGTGACTATGAAACCCACCTTTATTCAATCTTCAAATGAAAGTTGTACACTGGAGATACATCAATTTAATTTTTCTCAGCATCTCATATCATGTGGTTTCCTTTAAGGTTAAGAAGAGTGATTCATTAAAATGTTTAAAGTAGAATAATAACTGTCATTTAAAAACTTTATAAAAATTTTTGAATCACCAAAGTCACTTCAAATTAAGTATAAAATTTATCATGTATAACAAGTTTTACTAAAACAAAATGGTTTTGAATACTAAGGTGTTCTCACCAAAAAATTAAAACATCTTAAACCTATGAGATTAATGGTATCTCTTATGACCCATATTACATTAGGATAATTTAAATTTCATTTTCAAATTTCAAGTACATTTTCAGTGATACCATTTGATCAGACATAAAGGATTATAAAATCATCTAATACAATTAACTTGATCCTTAGCTGGCCTACTTATGAGATATTTATGCAAATCTGTCTACTAATAAGTTACTCAAACATAATTTGTCAATCTGACTACATGTAGGTAAAATAGTATTATTTGAAATGTTTCATAGCTGTCTTTAGACATATATGTTCATTGGGTTCCAAACCTATTCTATGCATTCCCCATAAAAGAAAACAAACAAAAAACATATATAAAAATTTGTTTTATCCCATTACCAAGTGTTTCTCAATAGATTTTAGTTTGGGGAATTTAAAATTATATTCAGATGCAGAAATGAACTTACTCTCATTATTTGCTATATAGCTACACCTATTCACTCTGATATGTATATAATTTTAAATTTATCATCCTTCATACATTAATATTATTATATTAATGTAGTCACACATATTTAATGGTTTTTTTCATATGCATTCTATTTCACAAAATATAAATACTTAGGGAAGTTCAAGTGCACCCTCAAATTCTGAACTATACTTGTTCACACACAACAGTATAACAAATGAAGATTTATGGCAACTGCTAAAATAATTAAGTCCAAAACACATGCTCACATACACAATTTCATCTAAATTATTTAGATAAAAGCAGCATAATATTTTAAATTTTTGAAAACCTGGTTATATATTTATAAATATACATATTTAGTTGTATATTTTGTAAAGTTCTATGTGGAAAGCACATGTTACTCTGAAATAACTAAAATAATGTCACAAGCACTCATGAAAACATAACAAATAAAATTCTTAAGTGCAATATGCAATGGATAGTTATAATTGATATTATACAGTAGGGTATACTTACTGTATTATTTATTACAAATAAAAGGTTTTTGTCCTCCCATTAAAAATTTACATTCTATGACAAAGTAGCATCAGAAAAAGTAAGCCCAAGAATAAATTATGAGCCAAATAAGTGATGGCCCAACTAAGTATATATACAACTTTACTTTGAGGAAACTATTCAGAAATATTCCTCATATCCCCCAATACTAGTCACCAAATCTTCCTTTTCAATTGGAACAAAATTCATAATTGTCACAATTGCAAGTATCCCTTTGACAGAGCCAAGAAACTAGATGTCATTTGATCATCTGCACATTCAGCATAAAAAAAAAATGCCATTTATCTCATGGGAGAAACAAAGTAGATGATTTGGTACCTTCTGACCATCTAATGGGTTATCAGATTAATATTACTTCTGAAACACATAAAGCAAACCAGGATAGAAAGTAGATAAGGAAAAAGATGGTTCCCAGAGGATATGAGGGCACAGATCAGAAAGAGGAGGGTCAGCTAAGAACTCTTTAATCCTTAAAATGGTGCCAAGCCTAAGGGAGGGTATTGCCCTTTTAATGATGATGACAAGGGCTAATATTTTAACACTTTGTTTTTTAAACAGTTGTCTCGGGGACTGCTGTCATCACATGCATAGACACTGTTGTCAAATGAATTAATTTTTACATGTATATATCCAAGCATTGAACAGATATATACTTTAGTAATTAATCATATATTGAGCCAAGGAAACTAAATCAAAATACAATATTTCATAGTAGAATTCTTAGACAACTTCAATTCTCAAATACGATTTATTACCAAGAATATCTGGAGCAATTCTTGATGATAAAATTATTTCAAAAAAAATTCCCAAATATTTGCTCTTTTTTGCCTTCTTTCTATGAAAACAGGAAGAGGGCATGTAAAATTCTCTGCAGCTCAAGACTCTGGGGCTACACAACTACAGGGAGAAAAAAAGGGAATCAGAGTGCAGGAAAGAAAGATACAGTCAAGGTAAGGATGCATCAAAAAAGAAGCAAAGTTCTGGGGCATAACCACCAAGGGAAAAGGTTAAGGCCAGTTTCATGAGTCCATAACATGTGTGGTGCACAGGTTCCCATGCTTAGAAGGGCTCTACACTTGGCTTAATTTTCTACTGCCACCTTTGTGAAATTACTAATAATTTCTAATAAGGGGTCTATATTAGATTTTGCACTGGGCCCCATTCCCAGAATAGGCTGACAAAAAATGCATTTCCTTTGGAAAAGGAACAGACAAGTTGGAGAAGGGGATTCTGAAGACCACCCTAGTAAGAGGTCTGGAAGCAACAGCAGGAAGCTTTCAGGAAAAGGGAGGAGGCTGTTTAGACACTAGGAAACAAAAGCAATGAGGGAGGATTGACTTGTAGGACTTCCTGAAAACAACTATTATAAAAATTATAATTAGATAAGTACTAGGGTTATGAATGGGTGATCAGATAGTTACTGATTTTCCTCAAAAAGAAAAAAGTAAGAGAGTCATATAAAATACATCATTTCAAAAATATGACAGATCTAATACTTTGCAGAAGCTACAAAGTAATATTAATTATTAGAAACACCATCAATATCAGCAAGTAATGTTTTGTCAAATATAAAATATATATATATAGTTACTTGATCAGTTTTTGACATTTAAAATCCTGAGTAAAGTTCCAAAAAGGTAACGTCTAATTCAAAATTTTAATGGAGTCATGAGGCAGAGCCTTTAGTTTTGTTTTGACTTTACATAAACAAAACATAACTGTAAAATTTCACTCAATTCTTTGCACACAGAATTCCTATATACACTCTACATTTATATTTGCTTTTTGTTCCTACTAAGCTCTCATGAAATCCTATAAAGCATCATCTCATAATACAGCAGCAGTTGCAGTATGTATCATGTCCATAAAAATATTTCTATATAAATTTTAAAATCATCTACTTTGAGTACTACTCCTATTAACTTGGATTTATGGAGAACAAAAAGTAGATTAATACAAAGCAAAATTATGTATATGAACAACCTTTTTTCTTTAAATGACTGATTGCTTTAGTTTAAAAGAACCCTTTGCAACCTCAACAATTTTAAGATAGAAATTATCTCAAGCATCTTTACTGACTACAATGCCATGAAATTAGAAATCAACAACAGAGAAACAAAGGAGAAAAAAATGAAAGCATGGAGATTAAACAATATGCTATTAAAAAACCAATGGGTCAATGAGCAAATCAAAGTTGAAATTAAAAAATACCCTGAGACAAATGAAAATGAAAGCATAACCACATGAAATTTATGGGACACAACAAAGGCAGTGCTAAGAGGGAAGTTTATAGTGATACAGGCCTTCCTCAAAAAAGAATAATAATCCCAAATAAACAATCTAACCCACCAGCTGAAAGAACTAGAAAAAGAACAAAAAAACCCAAAAGGCAGCAGAAGGAAGGAAATTATAAAGATCAGGGAGGAAATAAATAATATAGAGATTTTAAAAACCACAGAAAAAATCAATCAAACCAAAAGCTGGTTTTTGAAAAAGTAAATAAAATCAACAAAACTCTGGCCAAACTCACAAAGAAGAAAAAAGAGAGAGCACAAAAACCAAAATAAGAAAGGAAAATGGAGAAATTTCAACAAATAAAATAGAAATACAGAATATCATATGAGAATATTATGAAAAAACTGTATGGAACCAAACTGGATAACCTAGAGGAGATGGACAAGCTTCTGGAAACATACTGTCCACCAAGACTGAATCAAGAAGAAACTGACCACTTGAACAAACTGATCAATAGAAATGAAATAGAAATAGCAATAAAAAACCTCCCTACAAATAAAAATCCAGGACCAGACAGCTTCACTGGGGAATTCTACCAAACATACAAAGAAGAACTCATACCAGTCCTTCTCAAACTCTTCCAGAAGATTGAAAAGAAGGGAATACTTCCAAATTCATTCTATGAAGCCACCATCACCCTGACACCAAAACCAGGCAAAGACACTACCAAAAAAGGGAATTGTGGGCCAATATCACTGATGAACATAGATGCCAAAATCCTTAACAAAATATTAGCAAATAGAATCCAACAACACATAAAGAAGATTATACATCATGACCAAGTGGGGTTCATCCCAGGGACACAAGGATGGTTCAACATATGCAAATCAATCAATGTAATACATCACATCAACAAGAGAAAGGACAAAAACCACATGATCATCTCAATTTTTGCAGAAAAAGCATTTGATAAAATTCAGCACCCATTTATGATACAAATTCTCACCAAAGTGGGTATAGAGGGAACATATATCAACATAATAAAAGCTATATATGACAAACCTACAGCCAGCATAGTACTCAATGGTGAGAAACTCAAAAGCTTCCCACTAAAATCTGGGACAAGACAAGGATGCCCACTATCACCACTCCTATTCAACATAGTCTTGGAAGTCCTAGCCACAGCAATCAGGCAAGAGAGAGAAATAAAAGGGATCCAAATTGGAAAAGAAGACGTAAAAGTGTCACTATATGCAGATGACATGATACTATATATAGAAAACCCTAAAAAAACTACAGAAACTACTAGAACTAATCAAAGAATTCAGCAAGGTAGCAGGTTACAAGATTAACATTCAAACCTGAGTTTCATTTCTTTACACTAATGATGAATCAACAGGAAAAGAAAGTAAAGAAACAATCCCCTTTAAAATAGCACCCAAAGTAACAAAATACCTAGGAAAAAATCTAACCAAGGAGGTGAAAGAATTATACACAGAAAACAACAAACCGTTGATGAAGGAAATTAAATAAGACTTTAAAAAATGGAAAGATATCCCATGCTCTTGGATTGGAAGAATCAATATTGTTAAAATGGTCACACTGCCCAAGGCAATCTATAGATTTAATGCAATCCCTATCAAATTACCCAGGACATATTTCACAGAACTAGAACAAATCATAATAAAATTTATATGGAACCATCAAAGACCTAGAATTGCCAGAGCATTACTGAAGAAAAAGAAAGAGGGTGGAGGAATAACTCTCCCAGACTTCAGACAATACTGTAGAGCTACAGTCATCAAGACAGCATGGTATTGGTACAAAAACAGACATATAGACCAATGGAACAGAATAGAGAGCCCAGAAATGAACCCACAAACTTTTGGTCAACTAATCTTTGACAAAGGAGGCAAGAATATACAATGGAATAAAGACAGTCTCTTCAGCAAATGGTGTTGGGAAAACTGGACAGCAGCATGCAAAGCAATGAAGCTAGAACCCTCCCTTACACCATACACAAAAATAAACTCAAAATGGATCAAAGACTTAAACATAAGACAAGATACAATAAACCTCCTAAAAGAAAATATAGGCAAAACATTATCTGACATACATCTCAAAAATGTTCTCCTACAACAGTCTACTCAAGCAATAGAAATAAAAGCAAGAATAAACAAATGGGACCTAATGAAAATTACAAGCTTCTGCACAGTGAAGGAAACCATAAGTAAAACAAAAAGACAACTTATGGAATGGGAGAAAATTTTTGCAAATGAAACCAACAAAGGCTTGATCTCCAGAATATATAAGCAGCTCATATGACTTAATAAGAAAGAAAAAAAAAATCCAATCCAAAAATGGGCAGAAGACCTAAACAAGCAATTCTCCAAGGAAGACATACAAATGATCAAAAGGCACATGAAAGAATGCTCAATATCACTAATTATCAGAGAATTGCAAATCAAAACTACAATGAGGTATCTCCTCACACCAGTCAGAATGGCCATGATTCAAAAGTCCACAAATGACAAATGCTGGAGAGGCTGTGGAGAAAAGGGAACCGTCCTACACTGCTGGTGGGAATGCAGTTTGGTGCAGCCACTGTGGAAAACAGTATGGAGATTCCTCAAAAGACTAAAATAGACTTACCATATGACCCAGGAATTCCACTCCTGGGCATATATCCAGAAGGAACCCTACTTCAAAATGACATCTGCACCCCAATGTTCATAGCAGCACTATTTACAATAGCCAAGACATGGAAACAGCCTAAATGTCCATCAACAGATGACTGGATAAAGAAGATGTGGTATATTCATAGAATGGAATACTATTCAGCCATAAAAACTGACAACATAATGCCATTTGCAGCAATGTGGATGCTCCTGGAGAATGTCATTCTAAGTGAAGTAAGCCAGAAAGAGAAAGACAAATACCATATGAGATCGCTCTTATGTGGAATCTAAAACAAAACAAACAAACAAGCAAACAAAGCATAAATACAGAATAGAAATAGACTCACAGACATAGAATACAAACTTGTGGTTGCCAAGGGGGTGGGGGGTGGGAAGAGATAGACTGGGATTTCAAAATTGTAGAATAAACAAGATTATACTGTATAGCACAGGGAAATATATACAAGATCTTATGGTAGCTCACAGAGAAAAAAATGTGACAATGAATATATATATGTTCATGTATAACTGAAAAATTGTGCTCTATGCTGGAATTTGACACAACATTGTAAAATGATTATAAATCAATAAAAAATGTTAAAAAATAAAAATAAAGAAGCTCAGTTTCAAAAAAAAATGATACTGTATCAAGGCCTAACAACCCACCTGCATTTATGTAGGTTTACATGGGTTAACTTTCATATATATATATTTTATGGAAGTATAGTCAATTTACAATGTTGTGTCAATTTCTAGTGTATAGCACAATGCTTCAGTCATACATGAAAATACATATAGTTGTTTTCATATTTTTTTACCGTGTGTTACTACAAGATAATTAATATAGATCCCTGTGCTATACCATATAATCATGCTTATCTATTTTATATATATTAATTAGTATCTGCAAATCTCAAGTTCCTAATTTATCCCTTCCCACCCCCTTGGTATGGTAACCATACACTGGTTTTCTATGTCTGTGAGTCTGTTTCTGTTTTGTAAGTAAGTTCATTTGTCTTGTTTTTTGTTTTTTGGTTTTTTTAGATTCCACATATAAGTGGTATCATATGGTATTTTTCTTTCTCTTTCTGGCTTACTTCACTTAGAATGATGATCTCCAGGTCCATCCATGTTGCTGCAAATGACATTATTTACTCTTAATATAAAAATTCTACAGAAGACATAATCAGTTCTCTTATTCTTAATTCCAGTCCACAATATATGGCACAGCTTGCCAAGCAGTAGAAAGAAGACAGAAAGTCCAGGAATTGTTTGTTCATACCCTGAACAAAACACAATTAATAATGGAAGGTTGAGTAAATATTTTCCTCACTAAAAATGTTTACTGGATGGATCGCTGGATGAATGCATGAAGCAATGAGTCTCCTTGAAGGGCACAGATTCTGGAGCCCAACACACACAAGACTCATACCTTGAATATTCTCAGTTATGCCCATTTGATTTTGGGAATTTACTCATCATCTCCAAGTCTTAGATTTCATACCTATAAAACAGCACTTATAACTTCTTTTTAAAGAGCATTATTATAAGAAATAAAATTATCTGGAACATAAATACTGAATAAAAACAAATCTGTACTAGTTTACAGCAGGCAAATTACCAAAAATATAAATTTTTAAGTAACAGACTTTATTTTTTAGAGCAGTTTTAGGTTCAGAGCAATACTAAGCAGAAAGTATAGAGATTTCCCATTCACTCCTTTAATTCAATCATTCATAACCTTTCCCATTATCAACAGCCCCCACCAAAGTGGTACAGTTACTACAGTTGATGAACTTATATTGACACATCATTATAATCCAAAGTCCATAGTTTACATTGGCATTCGCCCTCGGTAGTGGACATTCTATGGGCTTGGACAAATGTATAATGACATGAGTCCATCATTATAGAATCATATGGAATAGTTTCACTGCCTTAAAAATCCTGTGCTCGACCTATTCAACTCTCACTCTCCCCTAAGCCCTAGCAGCCACTAAACTTTTTACTGTCTCTTTAGTTTTGTCTGTTTCAGAATGTCATACAGTTACAAACATACAGTACATAAACTTTTCAGATTGGTTTCTTTCACTCAGTAATATACATTTAAGTTTCATCCATGTCTTTTCGTGGCTTGATAGCTTCTTTTTTTTCTTAACACTTAATAATATTCCATTGTCTAGGTGTACCACAATTTATCCATTCACCTAACTGAAGGACAGCTTGGTTGCTTCCAAGTTTTGGCAATTATGAATAAGACTGCTATAAACATCCATGTACAGGTTTTTGTGTGGACAAAAGTTTTTAATACTTTTGGGTAAATACCAAGGAGTGTATAATGATTAATTGTAGCTATCAACTTGAATGGGTTACAAGATGTCCAGATAGCTAGTAAAACATTATTTCTGAATGTGTCTGTAAGGGTGTCTCTGGAGGAGATTAGCATTTGAATCTGTAGACTAAGGAAAGAAGATCCCTTTCACCAATGTGGGAGACATCATATAATCTCTTGAGGGGCTGAACAGATCAAAAAGATGAAGAAAGGGTAAATTCTCTCTGCTGGAGCTGAAACACCCATCTCTTGCCATCAGTCATCAGAGTTCTGGTTCTCAGGCCTTTGGACTTGGGAGGAATTACACCACCAGTTTTCCTGATTCTCCAGCTTGCAGACTGTAGCTCTTGGATCTTTTTGGCCTTCAAAACATTTTAGCCAATTCCAATCATAAATTTCCTCTTATATGTCTATGTCTGTATCTATATCTATCTTCTATTGGTTATTTTTCACTTTAGAACACTAATACACAGTGCAATTGCTCAATCACATTTTGAGTATGTTTTGTTTTCTATGAAACTATCAAACTGCCTTCCAAAGTGGTTATGCCATTTTTTAACTCTCACCAGCAATGAATGAAGAGTTCTTATTGCTCCACATCCTTGCCAGCATTTGGTGTTGTCAGTGTTTTGGATTTTTGCCCTTCTGATAGGTGTGTAGTGGTATCTCACTGTTATTTTAATTTCCATTTCCCTGAGAACATGTGATGTGGAACACTTTGTCATGTGCTTATTTGTTGTCCAAATATCTTTAATGAGGTGTCTATGAAGGTCTTTGATCAGTTTTTAATCAAGTTGTTTGTTACTGTTGAGTTTAAAGAGCTCTTTATGTATTTGAGATAACAGTCCCTTATTAGATGTGTCTTTTGCGAATATTTTCTCTCAGTCTGTGGCTTTTCTTCTCATTCTCTTAATATTATAATTTACATGGCAGAAGTTTTTGATTTTAATGAAGTCCAGATTATCCTTTTTTTTATGAATTGTGCCTTTGCTGTTGAATCTAAAATGTCATTGTCATACAGAAAGTCATCTAGGTTTTCTCCTATGTTATCTTCTATGAGTTTATAGTTCTGCATTTTGCATTTAGGTTTGTGATTCATTCTGAGTTAATTTTTGTGAAAGGTGTAAGGTCTGTGTCTGTATTCATTTTTTGCACGTGAATGCCCAGTCATTTCTGTACCATTTGTTGTAAAGACTATCTTTGCTTTATGGCATTGCCTTTGCTCCTTTGTCAAAGATCAATTGATTATATTTATATGGGCCTATCTCTGGGTTCCCTATTCTGTCCATCAATCTATTTGTCTATTCTTTTGCCAATATCACACTGTCTTGGTTACTGTAGCTTTATAGTAAGTCATGATGTTGGTAGTGTCAGTCCTCCAGAAGTGGAATTTTATTTTTAAATAAAACTAAATAGGGGTATTTAAAAACTAGACTTAATCCCAATTTGGTGTGTGGAGAAATGTAATATAAAGAGAGAAGTAGAATATTCAAGAAAAGTAGTCTCATTTTAGGTGCATATTCAAACTACTTTGAAATAAGTAAAAACTGGGGTATTTTAGATATAAGTATACAAATTTTATGTGATTCTACTTAAATACATTATCAGAAGGAACGACAATGTCTTCCCATGTAAAAAAAAAGAATAATATTTGATCTTATCTCTATCACAAGAATATTATGATAAAAGAAGATAAAACATGCTTGAAAGTACTTTGAGTATATGTGTTTGTGTATATAAGTCCCTCTTCCTCCTGAGGGGCTATGATATTATTTTGATTATTTCTTCAAGTGGTGTTATACAACAGGATCTCTCAACCACTTCATTATCACTCTACTAATGTCATTGTTGGAAATTACTCCTTATGTCTGGTGCTACAGCAGTAAAGATTGAATAGCTCACATAATTCAAAATCATGAATTTCAATATTTTATTTTGGACTGTATCCTTGTGCAGAAACTTAAATGAATGGCACCCAAAATAACTGCTTTTACCCAGTAGGGTCAAATTATTCTCCTTGTAGCATTATCTTAAATACACTTAAATTCAAGGCAATAAATTAGTTAAAGAATTAACTAAATCACTTTTCCCCCTCTTTCATCATTTATCCAATTAAGGTCATGCATCATTTTTAAAAATCATACTTCAGAAGTTTTATGAACACATTTGACCATGTCACACTCAGATTTTTTGCCAAAGTTGAACCACACCCAAAATTTAAGCATGGAAGCAGAGAACATTAATGATTGCTTTCATAGATAATAATCAGACTCAGAAAAAGTGCATAGAGTAAAAGAATATAGCCTTCTTGATATTAAAATAAGGACAACCTGCCTTCCTCTCGGTTTGGGCTCTTATGAGACCAGAAATTTTCCTTTTAAGATACAAGATGCTCTTAAGTGCTTTGCAATGGGGTATATTAAAATATCAATTCCCCAAATACAGAAAAAATAACTTGAATGAACACAAACATTAGCAATCTTTCTTTTATTTATAGCCTCTATAATCAGATAATCAGATCAGTGTCTCAACAGAACTGTACTGACATTCTTTTTTGCACTGTTTTTGCTCAAGAAAATAGTATCCCCAGAAATCCCCTGGTATTATTTGCCATCATCTTAACATTGCAACATCTACAGGTTAGAAATATTTGCATCTTTGATATACATCTCCATAAACTTGATAGCTTATTTCATTTGACATTGTAACATCATGTCTATGGATTTACATTATAAAAATCTCATGAGCATGTCAATGATGTAAAACCCCATTACAGTGCAGGGGAATTTGTGACATTAGAAAAACACTGAAAAGTGACTAGACTGTCTCATTTATGGGAGCTTTGTTTCATTAAGATGGAAAACCTCTTGACTTAATTAATTAAATAAATTTATATGTGACTCCTTTTTTTAAATATTATTACCACAAAAGAGAAACCTTAAAGAAACTAAGAAAATAGGTTGAACAAAAGAGTGGATACTTTCTGTTTCACTACTATAATTTGTTTCATGTAGTTAATGGCAATGCTACTCAGGCCAGAAAAAGTGATGGGGAGGGAGAGGCCCCACTCACTTGTCACTTACTGTTCCAGCATACACAACTCTACAGCATGAGTACAGAAAGATCTGGCAGGAATTAAGTCAGGGTATTGAAAACTTAAGCCAAATACTATTTCTGGTACTAATAATTCAGAATTCACCAGGTTGATTTAAAAGCTGCCTGGGGATAAAACTCAACTATTTCAAATTTTATAGTAGATAAAATCATCCTTTTGTTTATATTTTTATCCTATCTTTATTTTAATTTCATTTTGAGGTATGACATCCTGTCCCATCCCTTGGTTACACCATGAGACAAGTTATTTGGTGACAGCTACAGGAATAGCCTCCACTGCAGTTACTCTCATTCACAGCATGAAGGAAAATGAGTTGGACACTTTTCAGTTAATAGGGCAGAAATACAAATCTTTCAGATGTCCCTAGTTTTGTATGCTTCTAGCCAAATCAGTTTTATTTCCCTTACTGATATGGGTATTAATGTATAAGGTTCCCTAGAGCCTCTTGCTTTTATGCAAAGGAAGGCTGGGTGTTGTGTGAAAAATGGACTCTTTGAGTTTCCTTTTTGAATTTATGGAGTTTAGGAGTAGCATATAGTCATGTGTAGCTGGGATGACGGAGCACGGCGTACATTACCACTTGTCTGCTCAGTGATTTAAAATTACCTCCTGGAGACTATTACTGATATTAGCTCAGTGACTTTATTTATATTTATTTAATTATAAAATATATGTATCATGAAGACAGCAAACTTTTGTAAATTTCTAATTTTCTTAAATCAAAAAAATCTTGGAAATGTGCATTCAAAGACAAGCTCAGTTCTCTGTAGTTAGATGACAGATATGCTATTATGATAACAAATCATTGTTATTTGGGCCCACTTAGTGGAAAGAGGCTAGCTTTTGTAGTCAGAAATGGCATGGAGCTGTGGTCTATATATTAGCTGAGAGATGTCAAACAATGGAGGGATAGTATCAATTTTCAGGATAATTTTGAGACTTAAATGAAATAGTGCATATATAATACCCAGCAGGGGCCTGACAGACATGAGCACATGGCTTTCCATTCATGGTATTTGCATTAACTTTTTTTCACAATAGTTCCAAGATAAACACATATTCTTTTTTTTTACTTCTTTTTTTTTGTGGGGGGAGGGAGGTAATTAGGTTTGTTTGTTTGTTTATTTTGGAGGAGGTACTGGGGATTGAACCCAGGACCTTGTGCATGTCAGGCATGCACTCTACCACTTGAGCTATACCCTCCCCCAACACATATTCATTTTTGCTACTAGCAGTTTTCTCAATAAGGAAAAGAAAAGAAGCCTCCAACTTTAAAACTTCCAAAACAACTAGAAACCACAGTCCATCTCTATTGTGACTCAGAATTTGAGTAGGACTCAAGAACCAGTATCAATATTTTAGATGTATTTCAAAGATTCATCTATTCTCCCTTGAGAGTGATATATTAATAAGAAAATTAATGGTATTTGGTTTGTTTATAAATGTTTATTTTATGAATTATTTGAAAAAAGGTTATAATTTTGGAGGACTGGGAACAAATGATAATATTCTTACCTAAGTCAATGGTCTCACTAAATACGTGTTACCTTGAAATGTATTAACAGTGTTAAGTGGTAAAGATAAGTGCATAATGTATAAAAAACAGGATAGAGAGAATGATTATACATGTTGTATTGACATATAGTATATATTATATTTAATATACATAATATATATATTTACACACACACATATATAGCAGGGGGAGAGAGAAAGAGAAAGTCTTCTAGTCATCATGAGGAACCTTTGAAATAAAGTTTGCAATTCAATTTGAAAGTGTTCTTTCTATGTCAATCAGGATAACCAAGATTATACAGCTGTAACCAGCATTCCTCCATACCTCAGCAACTTAAAAAACAAAACGCCATCTCTTCTCACACCAAATTCCTATCATTTATAAACTGTGGGCTCTTCTCTGTGTTTTCAGTGTCCTCACTCTAAGAACCAGGCTGATGAAACAGCCCCTACCTACTTAAGAGCATTGCTGGTTTCAGCAGCAGGCAGAAGGAGATACTGCCTAGTGTCATAACAAAAAAATCAACCTGAGGTGACACTTGTACTTCAACCTATTGGGCTGAACTGGTTTCACACACCAGACAAGGATGAGAGAGACAGGAGGTGAAATTCTGACACACTCCCAGAAGAAATGGACTATTTGGAAAATGGCACTAGTGACTATCGAGCTACTGAACCATAAACCAAGTTGTCACTGGCTCAAGGGCATCTAGAGCACCTGCACTCACTCAGCAGCCTGCAGAGAGTCTGGCACTTAGAAGGGGCCCAGAAAAGAGTTACTGAGCGAAGAAGTGTATTGTTAGAGATGAAGCTGAATGGCAGTAGTTGTAACAGGCTATCTTCTTAGTTAACTTAAACTACCTATTGAGGAAAGGCTGAGATTTGCAGTCTATGGAATCAAATGAAATTAGCCTGCACTGCATGGCAACTTATAATCAATACCCTCTAATACCTTATTTTAAAAATGTAAATGAAGCCACCTACCCTAAGGTAGAATGCAAAAAATTTTTAAGCTGCAATATTGTTATAATACTAAATCAATCTCATTTCAACCATCAAGAATGAAGCCACACAAGAAAACCCAGCTGAGATAGGTTTATAATCCCAATAAAAAATCAAAATTGCAATTATAACCACAGATAGAAATATATGGCTCTGGAAAGTGTCACTGTGTATAAATCCAGGAGCAATTTTAAAGCAAAGGGTACTGATTGAGTAACACAGATCTCCTCAACTGAACAACCTAGAATGCCCACCCACATTCCCTTGATTTTTCCCATGCCTTGCCTGCCAGCATTACATGTGTCATCTGGCAGTCAGTTCACTGACACCCTGTAGCTCAGCTGGATAAATGAATCAGTAAACAATGCAAAATATGTTGAGGCATGCTGTCACTTAAGGAATAAATGTTAAGCTGGCTAGAATTATAGAGAGGAGGAAACAGGATATGGAAATAGAAGAAGAAGGAATGTGTGAGTGATTAAATATGAGGTCATGTACAAGGGATCACAGGACAAGTCAAGGAAGGATTGTTACAATGGAGACATTCAGAGTAAGATCGATGAGATTTATGTTCAAAGTACAAACATGTAAAATTTTAAAAAGCCAAGTGTTGTTTCAAGCAATTCATTAGGTTCTATAAAGGTGATGACCAAACCAAACTCCAAATCATAAGCAACTAGAAATACATGTATACCAGGCATTGTGGTTCAGCCATTCGGTTGCTACTCTGTGAACCGGCATTATTCCTTGGGTAATTAGATTGCACTGCCTGCTGCTTTTATATCTCATCTCACTTGAGCATTTATTTGATATTCAGAGAAAATGCAGGGTAATTAATGAATGCTGCAAGCACAAATGAATATTATTTCTATGCAGACTTTTTGGCAACTGAGTAAAACATTTGGAGAGAGTAAACCAGCATCAGAAACATGGATGGAGAATAGAAGCTTTGCATTCTAAACATATGCCTGCCTCTAGCTCCACACTTAATCTACTTGGGTCTTCCCTCTGTCTCCTGGCTGCACCATCCGGCTAACCAAACTGAGAGTTCTCCTGGTATATGTCATCTGACAACAGAACAGGGATCATTGAAAATTCCAATAAAGAACCAGCAAAGAATTGACTCATAAATCAAAGCCCCTGTTTTTGTCTTTAAAACATTCTGAACTTCTAAGTGGCTTCTAGGCATCCCATTTACATTCTAGGTCTTTTTAGGAAGCAGCAAGATATAGATAAGATGCACAGAGAATAAAGCCAGAAAGTATTAGGCTTTGTTCTCACACTTATTACCAAGACCTGACAGGATCACTTCATGCCTCTTAATGAATGTTCATTACATCAAATTTTAAAGAGTATAAAATTTTACTCTAGCTGTCTGCAGGATTATATGGGTAATTCATGTGAACATTTTTGTACACTCTACAGCAATACAAACATATAAGAACTTATAAAATTTTAGCACAAGGTTTCTAAGAAGTAGTTCTAAGAAATCACAGAAGTGCCAGAATATAATAAGATTTTTTGATATTTCCAAGTCAATGGAAGTCTTACATCTACCCAGGATATAGATGCATGGTCACTGCACAGCAAATGCTTTGACAAATATACTGAGGGTCAGGTCCACTAAGGCAGGCAGATCTTGATGCCAAAACACTTAGAAATCAGTAGTGCAAGGGTGCTTTCTTGTATATATTTTAAAGTTAACTTCTTACTGAAAAATATGAATGATCTGTGAAATAATTTAGACAGTAACTCTAAAACTCTGCCACTCTGATTTCTGATCTTACTACCTAATGTTTACATCCTCTTTTTTAATGTATTTAATTTCCCAATGAGAATTTTCAGTTTCATATTTCACTTGAGAGATAGTTTGTGTTAATAGCAAAATAGCACAAATTATAACAATTTGTCTCAATTATGAAAGCAACCACAGAGATAATCTAGTCTTTATGTAAGATCTGACATAAAAACACTGAAGTTAACACTTACCAAGTACTTACTATGCTCCATGAAAAGGGTTGAGTGTGTGTGTGTGGTGTTCATTTAATCTTCACACAGCTCTCTAATTAGATAAACAGAGACTTGTTTAAGTTCACTCAATCCAGATCTGTTTCCAGAAATTTCGCTGACTAAGAAATTCTCTTTGTGTATCACACATATTTTTTGGTGGCTAGCCAACAGAACATTGGCATATGACAGTGATTTAAAGAAAATAAAAAGAGAGAATGATCTTCCATGTGTGGGTGTGCTGCAAATAAACCACAATAAATTGCCAAATGGAAGGTGAACATTCATTTTGTGGAATAGTTTTTATACAAAGGACAAAGGGACTCAATTCATGTTCACAGCAAAGCACATTATTTTAGGAACAGTTAAATGCTGATCACTCTTCTGTAATTCTGTTTTAATTAAATACTACCATTAAGGACCATACTAAATAATGTGCTAAAATTTCAGTTTGTAGATAAGACACTAATCTGAGGTTCTCCATCATCAAAGTGTTAAAGTGTTAGCACTGAGCAACCTGATCTCTGAGAACCCTGGTTTTCTTATATTTTACAAAGTGTGTGTGTGTGTATGTGTCCTCCTACTATGTGTGATTATTAGGAGGCTTACAGGATACAAAATATGTGATGTAGTATTTGATTCCCTCATCAGTGTCTCAACAGATCTTTGGCTGTGTGAACTTAATATGCTTAAGATATATCATTTCTTCAGAAGACAGCTATTTTCAGTCATAATATAAAACTTTACAGAGATATTAAGTCAGTGTTAATGCATATTTACCATGGAAGTCAATCCATTCTATTTTCTTGGCTTGGAATAATTAGTTATTAGACTTTTAGGATACCGTGTATTTAAGGGAGAGTGAAAGTCTTCAAATGCTTAAGAGTCACATGGGTGCCAATTAGGTATAAACATGATTATAAATTCTGGGTTGTTCTGTAATATTAGAATGTTAACCTTCTATTAACTAGTTATATATATACACATTATATATATATGTATATATATACATATATATATATAAATTATTATATCTCTGAAATAGTTTCTTTGTCTGCAAAACTGGAATAATAATAAAACCCTGTCAGAGTTTGTTGTGAAGATAAAAAGAAATAGTATATAAAAAGTACTTAGGATAATGCTTTCTGCATGGTAAAACAATAAATTTAAATATTACTACTTTTATTAATAACTATATATTGAAACATGACATTATCAGTTTGTTTCATTATAATTTGAGTGAAACATAAGACTTGGATTAATGATTTGCTCTCTTAATCTATTTCACATTAGTACAATCAAAATTCCTAATAGTAATATAGATGTTAAAAAACAGTAATATTGAACAAAAATTTTATCCCAGAATAAATAGAATCAAAATGTATATATACCTTTATTAGGCAGATGATATAGTTTTGAAAGAAGAGTGAAGAGTCAAAAACATAAAAATAAAGGTAAAGATATCATTTTATTTGCTGTCTTCTATTTCCTACAAAGATAACTAAGAATTGTTTCGCTCTAGGAATGTTAAGTTGTTCCCCAAAATTCCTCTCATTTATCTTCTAAATTCAATACCATCATGGTGTGCAAAAATGACAGACTTGTTCTCAAAGTTTGTATTACTATTGTTATTGACAATGCCTTGCTCTCAATTTCTGAAGGAAGGAAAAACAAAATAAGCCATGGCTCTAAAAGGACAGTCTTTGTGTATGTGCTCAAATATGAGCCAACAAAAGTGACAATCTTACTTAAAAAAAAAAAAGCAACTAAGGGTAGAAGAAAAAGGCAATCATGTCCTAAAATGGAATATAAAGAGGGTTTTTTTTTTTAAGATTCAAAATTTAGTATTGTAAAGAGGCTGTTAATTATTAGATCCACTTCATTAAAAAAAAAAAACCTGTTTCAATATTGTCTTTTCAATTCTATTCAGATGAATATAAATAAATGAAAACTCTATTTGTTAAAAGTGTCCATCACTTCAATGCATGTGTAAATTGGGTGTTGGAAAAGAGTCTGCAACAGAATTTCAAGAATTGAGTAATCTGCATTCTTATATTCAGGGAAAGTTGGTTTAAGCAAAATATTACTTTGACAAGTAACAATGAGCTTCGAAGTAAAGGAGCATATTAATGCACTGATCTGATTTCACTGAAGGAATATGACACTTCTGGACAGCTCAAGAGATTGGCTGCAACATACAGAAAGAAAGGTGATTACTGGAGCCATCCTGTGCTCTTCTGTGAGCTCAAGTCACAGCAGACATTAATAAGTCACTAGCTATTTTCACATGCTTTTCATAACCTTTGTGTCACAATTTCAGGGCAGAGAGAATATAAGACAAAGAACATCATGTAGAGAGAGCTAAAGCAAGCCTGTCAAAGATTAGAAGGCCCAAATTTTATCTACCTTCTGTTTTTTTATTTTTTTTTTCACTGTTCCCTGAAAAGCTTGTGTCAATCTCACTTGGCCAAGTTTTCAAGCACAGCAACTAATTTGGGAAATGTCTGAACACAATCAAGTTGTCATCAGCCTATCTTGTGGGCATTCAGGCTTCCTGGTAATGATACTTACTTGGAAAGCCAAATTTAGATAACTGTGCTTATACTGGCCTCTATAAAATCAGAATTTAAATTCTGCCTTTTAAAGTTGTAAACATAAGGCATCTCAGGAAAACTTCTGAGTTAGCAAACCTCTAAATGTAACATCTATTTTTGTATATGACATTGTGATGCTCTGGGAATGACTAATGAGTGGCTCACCCACAGACTCTTCAGTTACATATAAATAATCAATAGCAGGATTAAAAGGGAGGAAGCCCAACATGCTATATAACATTTTGGGATAAAGTCAGTTTAACTGAGTAATTATTACTATGAATGTCACTGATGTTAGTTCTATGCAAAAGTTTACATACACCAACTACAAAAATTTTTTTCAAAAATATAAAGAGAAAGAAACTTAAACAAGTCATTGTAACAGTTAATGTTTCTTATTATGCTTATTTGGAGATCTAAAGTTAGAGCTAAAATTCAAGTTAATGTTATTAAGCCATTCTTAGGTATGTATATCATCTTCATACATTTAAATAAAATTGTTTGGAATCTAAAAGGTAATTAACCATAACTTCAAGCCTAGGCATTTAGAGAAAGTCATCATTTTTCTATCTGAGGGCTACATAACACTACGCAAAAAGAAAAAAAAGTCAACAAACTTTTAGAGTTAGTAATTTTTAATCTATTTATGTTTCCTACAACAGAGAAGTCTATACTGGAGCACTTTCCAGTAAAAAAAGGAAATAGGCTGCGGTCTCTCTCTCTCCCTCTTTGGAGATGGACCACACTCTGTCTATGGAGTGTGTACCTACTTCTAATCTGAACACCCAACCCCCACACCTCATGGCCTTTCTCTCACCTTTCAATGTATCTCTCTGAATAAACCTACCTTTACTCAAAAAATAAATAAATAAAAACTAATTAGTTTGAAAAAGAATCAAGTCTACCTTCCTTGATAATCCCTTGCCTAACTGTATCACTTTTTTACAAATACAAGAATTTCTTCTACCCTTAATTTAACATAAAACCCATTATCTAAGCTCTGAGTGAGCATATTTTAAAAATATATATGCATATATACATAGGTATGCATATGCACATGTTTTAATTTTATTATTTAGCAAATCAAAAATGATTATAAAAAAGATATAAAATATAGGTTTCCCTTCAAATTGTATTTCTCTGCATGTTTCAGTCCCAATTTAGGTGGGTCATCTTCTCCCTAGATGTTCTAAGGACCCAGGTTTCTTCTGACTTTTTACTTTGCCATCCTATTGTCCCATTAACAAGTTTAAAGCTAACTTACTCTATCAACCCCAAGAAAGAAGATAAGAAACAGAGAGAAAGCAGTGTTGCCTTAAGAAACTGGCATGAGACTTGTCTTTATGACTGCTGCTTATTTTGCATTAGTGAGAACTCAGTCATGTGGAAACAGACAAGAAAGCTGAGAAATGTACTCTCTACCTGGACTTCCATGGACCCTACAAAACAAGTGTGGAAAGAGAATAGTGTGAGAATGGATACTGGGGAAAGTTATTAAGCTCTGTCATATTGATCCATTGCTATTTTGAAAAATTTAATAATTTTGAAATATTCATCATCTAAGGAAATCCATTAGCATTTTGAAATTGAGGGTTCCCTAGTCACTGTTACTCTTTTAAATTAGCATGGTATAAACATGAATTTGTTGAAGAATTTCCCTCTCCCAGGGCCACCAGCTTTGTCAGAGTCAGAGTGGTTGTGAGTTACAGCTCACTGTATGTGCTCTGCAGTTTATGATGCAACGTCACACTCATTTTTGAAAGGAAATGGTCAATGGCACTCTCCTTTCTGAACATTATGTGGCAACTAAAGACCTCAAGATGATTTATAATTAGTAGATTTTTAAAATGTAACTTTATGACAGACTGAAGATTAGAATTCAGGGTATACTTGATAAAATCACAGAAAATAACACAACATAGTTTCATAATATGAAAATGTACATTTTTTATTTAATTCACACAAGATGAAAATCTCCAAGGAATGCAACTAAACCTTTCAAATGTAATAATTTCTGACTTGTTCTGGATATAAAATTCTTACTTATATATCTACTGTCATTTATTTTAAAAAATTTAAAAACCCTAAGTGGAATCAAGTGTGGGCTATGTAGATGTGACCTCAATATATGAGGTTTAAAATTTGTGATTTGATTTCTGAAATTTTTAGGTTTTAGATATATATTTTCTGTCCTATTTAATTTCATGAATTTTAATAATACTTGGCAAATAATTTTTAACATCTAAGCTTACTACCAAGGAAATAAAATTTGCTTTTTAGAAGAGTCTCAATTCTTGAAAGTCAAATTTATCACTAACTGAATGGCAGGATCAAAAGAAGTCTCCTAATTGACCCAAGGTAAAGGAAAGTTTTGGCCTTGGCTAGATTCTATATTGCACTAGGACTTGATATAAATATGTAAAAAATATATTTGCCCACAAAGTAGAAGGCATGATGGCTTCAGAAATGGACAGCACTGTGGGCAAATAATCAAGAATCAAAATGATATACATTTCCTCAATACTCATATGCTCATTTCATTCAGTCTTTGTCAGTCAGTGTCCTATGATAGATATAAGGAATTCAGCTGAGGAAATAAAATAGTCTATGCCCTAATGAAATTTAAATTCTAAGGAGAAAGATAGGCAATAAACATATAATTACAATTTTGATGAGTGTCATAAAAGGAGATGCAGAGAGATTACTTACTAAGGCACCTAATCAGCTCTGAGGAGATTAGCAAAGGAAGTGATATCTTAGTTAATACATAAAGGGTGATGTAAACTTATGTATGTGAAGATGTAGTCATGAAGTAGAGGAGCTTCTGGAAGAAGCAATTTCCTGTTGTAATGCCTGGATGTGAAAAAAGCAAGCATGTGTAGAACCAACTGATGTCCCAATGACCTGAAGCATTCACAGATGTAGAAGTAGAGGGGGATGAGAGATGAAATTCAAGAGGTAGGCAGAGACAATACCTTAACAATACTTGTTATCTGTATTAAGAATTTGGAACTTATTGTAAATGGCAATAGGAATTAGGAAAGATGGCCAAAATGCTCTATCTCTAGTCTCAGGAATAAAGGGCAGTGGTTCTCTGGCCTACAGCAATAGCAGTGATGGTAAAAAAGTGACAGATTGAAGAAGGGTATAGATCAATAATACTTGGTGATAGAGCTGAAGGAGGAGTGAGAAAGAGAGAGGAGTGAAGACTGATTCTGAAATTACTGTCTTCAGAAACTGGATATATCATTTTATCACTGAATGAGATTGAAAACAACTGAAGGAGGGGCTAGTTTGAGAGTTTAGAGAAGGGTCATGAGTCTCTTAGCCTAAGTCATCTTTCAGACATCTAAGTAGAGAGATTAGTGGGGAACTGGCTATGTAATCTGCAGATCAGACAGTTTCTAGGTTGGAGATGGAAATTCAACAGTTCTCAGCTTATTTCTGGTAGAGAAATCCTTGGGAGTGGATGAGATTATTAGAAAGGATATTAAAAGACAACAAATACATGTTAAGACAGGTTAAATCAAGACACAGAATTGAAATGAATGATATTCTTTCACTTTACTAAATGATCTAAATGGAGTGATTCACAAAATTATCAAATACCTAGGAACAAAAAGAGCAACCTTCTTTTCTAAAAAAAAAAAAAAAAAGCTAATTTTTAATAATAGGTGCTGATTTCAAGAAGAGAAATGGTCAATTTAAAACAGTTTAAAGAATTATAGAATATAAAATTTAAATAATCTTAAATTACTAAGTAATATAAGCAACTAACTCCAATAGAAATGACCTAAGTAAGACACTGACTTTAACAGCCTAGGACTAGGACAGTGATGTATGTGTCCCAGTAACAGACTGTCAGTGAATGAAACTGTGTCTCTTATCAGATTACAAATAAAAGATTCTTTGTCTAAAACAGTGTTTTCTTCAATATAATCTCTAGTTGTGCTCAAGAAAAGGTAAGGTGAAAAGTTAAAGTTTCATTTCTACCATAATGTTTTATTGGGAACAATGGCTCTTATAACAAGAAAAAATAACAACGCACATGTGCACATTTTTGTAGGAATTAACTTTCTCTCCTGAGGACTCATCCTTATTATTCTTATTAATACTTAGAGATACTTTAGTTATTAAGTTCATAATCCTAAGAAAAGTTGGTGGCTATGTCTTTAAAGTAATTTGAGCTAACCTTGTGTGGCAGAAAAGCCCACTAGTTACAAGACCTATATTAACATCCTGATTTTAACATTTACTTAAATTTTCTGAACCCCAGGATTTTCACCTGGAAAACAGATTAAAAACACTTTGATCACCTTAAAAACCAATTTGTGAAGAACAAAATGAGACAAGGTAATTGATAGATTTTATTACAATGTCTAAAGCAGCTTAAGTGCCATTTGGAATTTGGTCATGTAAATAAAGAACATTACTATCACACAAATCAAGAAGAAAATAAAAAGAAAGACTTCTGTGTCATAACATATTTCCCAGAGCACATAAGAGCAAAGGAAAAAGATCACATCTATGAGTCCACTGATGATACTTCTTGAAGAAAGCCACAATGACATCAAAGAATGCTATTCACTTCCATCTATGACACCTCCATGAAGGAGGAACACATGAAGACAGGAATAACAATGTGAACATAATGGAACTGCATAATCCATAACTAAAGATTAAAAAGCTACATGAATGTCCTTGAAATGCTGAAATTCTTTGAAAACCTGGGAAGTTCATAGGCAAATAAGAGCTTTGGAAATCTCACATACTATATAAAAATGGAAAAACAAAGTGAGTTTCCTTAAGTAAAAGTTGTAAATTGAATTAGCCTTTTCTTTTCATTAAATTTATAAATGTAGTAAGTAAAACTGACTTGCGTTCCTAGGAAGATGACTTAACATAATCAGTACTTTTAAAGTATGTTTCCCCCCATTTGACTTATTTGCTCACACTGGTCTTTATTTTACATTTATATCTTAGGCTTTCTCACATTGGCAGTCACAGAAGTTGAAAGTTTAAGTAACTAGCTTTCCTGAAACTTTTGCTACAGTTTCACATCAATATCTATTCTATGTTACAGACAAGCATCCTTACAAGTGCTATAAGCAATGTGTGAGAAGTGTCTGCAGTATATGCAAACACAAGTGACATTAGCTTTCATTTCTCCCAAGAGTCATTAAACAGTAGATGTGAACAATGTAAATTACTTGTCATATTTTTCCATTTGATCAGTTGAAGAATCCCTTTGTAAAATGTGAGAAAGAGGAAAAGTACTGGCAACGTGGCACCCTTTATGTTCAGTTTGAAAGTTTGTTCAATTTTATATTCACACTACTCTACTCTCTGATGGTCTCTTTTCAAAATGGGATTCCTTTGATAGTCAGGTATCTTATATCTTATTCCTCCAGGCTAAGATCTCTATTTTTGCTGCTTCCTTGGAAAATCAGAATTTCTTTCTTCCAAAATATTAAGTAGAGGCTTTTTAAAAGAGTTTATGACTTGACAAAAAATGCATTAGCTGTGAACACTGATGAGAATTTGTGCTTGTGGAGACTGCAAGGAGGAGCAAAGTCTCTTACTAACATATTGCTTTTTATTATAAAATATGACTCCCATTAGTTTTGGGCTAAAGCCAAGTCTCTTCTTACAGTTTAAAAAGGAGTTACCTTGACAACATTCAACTTAAACGACATCTTGATCTATATTATGGACACAAAAGACCTCTTTCTGCATTAAAGTGACAATAAGAGTGATTTATAATCCTAGAGCAAAATTCAGAGTTAAATAAATCAAATGACTTAGCACTTGTCCTTAGATTTTTTGCAAGGGTGTGAAATCTAAGAGAAAAAAGAATAAATGCTGTCACAAGTATGTCATCTGTAAACTCAAAGTAGTATATGGGTGTATTAAGCATGCACTTTCACTTTGGTGAGTTTCAAAAAGATAATTAGAAATAAGGCAACTGTCTCCTCAGAACTGCAATGCAATTTGTGGTGTTTCTGGACTCACAATAATTGTGAGGTTTTTTCTTTCTTTTCTCTCTCTTTTTTTAATAGGAGCATGATACAGGTTTACAACTAGTTCACATATTTCATAATCTTAAACACCCCCAGGAAAATTTACTTCTGGTAAGCTCAGAAAGTTAAACTACCTAGTACTTGCCTAAAGTCTCCAAGCCTAACAACCCTATAGTATATAAAAGAAAATATCTCCACAGAAAACAGAGCACAACCTCAAGGAAAAGAGACAAACACTCATTTAAAAAAATCCAATCAGTATCAAGCACTATTCTGAATGATGGCAAATTTAACAAAATCCATAACCTCATGGAGCTTAATTTTAAGGATGACTCCAACACAAAGATAACAAATATCTAATAGTTATCTTCTGGGATGGAGGGTAGGCTAGAAAATGGAAGGGACAGGTGGGGTCAAGATATTGCAGGAAAACTTTCAAAAGAAAGTAACATTAAATTGTTTTACATGTGACTAGAGAGGAGGCATATTCTCTGAGCAGAAGGCATACCATGAAAGAAAGCATGCGCTTGAAGAAGCGTCTACTTGAGGGATCCTGAAAAGAGCAGCTGAAGGGAGATGAAGAAGAGACAGAGTCTTAAGTCATGTATTTGGGATATCTGGGTTAAGAGTCTCTCACACATGGCTTTGAAATCATAATTTGAGATTTAGGATGAGATTTCTCCATAAAGAAAACCAACCAAATGAGAAATGCTGAGCACAGACAGCTAGGACAGATCCATTTCTCTTCAGAGAGGATGTTCTACAGGCTAAAGGAAAAATAAAACTCCATTCACTTTCCTTTTTGATTTGAAATTCTTCCCAATCTATATCATAACTACATGGATAATAACTCTCTAAAGAGTGACCCAGTTAGAAATAATTACAAATAATCCTGCAAACTAAATTAAACACTTCTGATATTTACATGCAACTAAATTTTACCTATTAATAAAATCAGTAAATATTTTTGGAAAATGTTTTAACATTAAGACGTATTAGACACTAAGAAGAAGTGTTAAGAGGATGACTTCTTGGTCGGCACTCTACCAGAAATCCAGTTCAATTTAAAAGTGCTTAGTTTCATAAGCAATATACGTTTTAAACTATTAATGCTGTTTCTATGCCTTTCTAAAACTAACACAGTATAAGTTAGTACTTGAAATAACCTTTCAACATTACTTGCTTTTTGATTAATTGAAATCTAATATAATATATTTATTCTAAACTACCAAAATATATCAAAAGTTGCATATAATTACTCACACATACACCCAAGTTGAAATATTAGGCCTTTACTTTGCCACTGTATAGTTACTCTTGCAAGGAAATACGTTAAAGTTTGTGAAAAAAATGAAAAGAAATCAGATTAGCAGTCCTCTATATTACCGCTACCAATGAAAGTATACATTTTAATTAACACAAAACAAAGGAACTAATTACTATCGGACCCAAATTCACATTGCGGGGATTGGAACTAACGTTTGTTTTACTTGTTTTTAAACAACATACAGGAAGCAATTGCCATATTTACACTAATTCAATATTTTGTACTTAAGTAAACAATTCTAAAATGAAAGAACAGTTGAGGTGGAAAATGATCTTTAGACCACAAAACTCCAGTCTATATTTTTCAAAAATTGTGCTATATAGATTGAGAAGCTAACACTCTCTCACAACTTGACAGTATCAAAGTTCAGACTGGATCCAGCTCTTACTTGTAACCAAAGAATCTGTCCACCAGGTCACATTGAGTCATTACACTGTGGGACTGCAGAACACTTGTGATGATGACTATAAATTGTAGCCTTAACCAAGGACAGCCCAAAATGGTACACCATCTCTCTGCCATCAAACTTTTAATGCAGCCCAGTAAAGGATTCTGCATTACTTCACACAGACCCCTTAGGTATTATGAAGAACTGAACAAATAAATAAATATACAGTTAAATAATTCCCTCAAAATGTAACCACAACTATAATGACTAAGTTAGGCCATAGTTCGGAAATAAATTCTCCAGAATTATACAAGAAGATGAAGGAGATTCTTTTGGATTCCAGACTGCTTTTGTCTTTAGTTTA
Organism: Camelus ferus; assembly: GCF_009834535.1. NCBI lineage: Eukaryota > Metazoa > Chordata > Mammalia > Artiodactyla > Camelidae > Camelus > Camelus ferus. The sequence continues at coordinate 79,377 of NW_022587727.1, forward strand.
ACACTATTAAATCTGAGTCTATAAGCCATAAGCTTAATTGATTAGTAGTCAATTATGTTCAAATAGTTTAACCAAAATGGTTACTTGACTTCATGTACCACTCAGTTGACTAACTGAGGGCAGATGCTTAAGGTTGTCAAAAAAAATCATTTACTGTTTTATGGGAAGAAAATAAATACTCTGAAATACTTTGAATAATTGGAACCTAATAAAAATAATACAGTAGGCTTAAAAGTAGAAGGTTACTTTTAATCCAAGTCTAACACTTCCTACCTATATGTTTTTTGCTAGTCCATTTAATCATTTGTAATATGAGATCAGTATTACCTTCTTTCTATTCCACAGGATGTTTAAGGTATTAATAAAATAATATATTCTAAGTTGTCTTGTAAATCAAGACACATTATATTTGCATTGGAGACTATGAGAGTTGCTTTAAAAATATAGAAATAATTTTAACAAGTCCATCAAAAATTACTGTGTAGACTTTGTTCAATGTTTTCCCATGCCTCTCTGCTTTCCTAACCTTCCAAACCCTACTTGCTTAACAAACTTCCTTGTTGTCTGGCTACTAGTTGGACCCAGCCAAGAACGCCAGCAGAAGCTTAGAGAGAGGAAGGAAATTGTGGAACCCATCCCCACAGCTCTTTCACCAAACAACTATGTGCTTCAGTTGAAGACGATCACAGAGCTTGTCAAGGTGCTCTCTCTCCTCATTTCTGTAACCTCATTTTTTCCTTACTTTTCTAGTTTGAGTAGTAACAGTGTCCCATATTACTACATCATCCCCTTAAATTTTGCTATAACTTGCTACCCCTTTGCAATTACTTTTACTAAACTCTCTTCAAATTCCCAAATTGTCAATCCAATCTATTCCCTACTGGGGATGTGACTGATACCAAACTTTAGCATTTGATCATATCCAGAACTGCAGAGTATGACATCCTGGTGGTGGTCTTTGTTTGCTTTTTTCCCCCTTAGTAATATCTACTGATTTGCTTAATTGTATCTCCACTTTCTTACACAATCCACTTTAAAATTAAAAATTCATGTTTTCAAGTAAGGACTCTCTCTTGGGCTATATACTATGAACCAAATAAAGCTAAATGCCATATACCTTAAAATCAATCCCCATGACTTACAAATATTAAGAAGATGAATGATAGTGTTCAATAAAGCAATCCACAAGACCTCTTGACAAGCTGTCACCACCAATTTTTTCACCAGTCTTTGGTGCAGATTTTGTAAGTGATCAAGAAACCAATATATAGGATAATGGGACAATTGTCATGAAAGCCTTCCTTCTAGCATGTAGAACACAGTGAAGCCAAATGGCAGCTAAGAGCGATATCCTGGGGAAACTAAGCTGCCCGAAAGTTCTGTTTCTCCAGTGAATTAGGAGTTTGACTGCAGAGGCCACTATTTTGAGAAAATAAATAGCAACATGAATTCTAGTGTTGACTCTATGGCTACCTGTACTTCTGTGAAAAATACTGTAATACTTTTTTTGGTTAAGCTTGATTTTTTATTTTATATTTTTTTATTCATTTGATATAGAAAATACATGATCATATCAAGTAATGACTCTGAGAAAGTAACATTATCAGCACCTAAACTACTCCCCCATCTTAGAAAATTGTGTGGCATTTCCATACTGCTAGAATACAGTGAGTCAAATTACTTAGAAACAGAATATAGGTTTTGGAGTGTTTGTATATACAAGTTGGCATTCGTGTGGATAGTTCCATGTCATAGGTCAGTATTTGATGTTATTCTCTACTTAAAATTATCCTAAATCTCAAATGAAAATCCAACAAATGCCTTTCTTAGGAAAGGAACCAGAATTGAGTCCTGATCTCTATTTACCAAAAATTTACTAAACTGCTGGTGGGAAGTAATCTTGCATTTTAATATGGCTCTAAAACAAAGAGTTAAAATAAATTCTCAAAGCATATATCTGAATTGTAAGGAATAGCTACTAAACTAAGCCAATCTAAATCATTAAAAATAATAGATTTCATCTGCTGTGCTATTAAAAAGATAGTATGGTGTTATACAGAGTAGAAACTTAAAATCATCACATATAGAAGGCACCTCTGGGAACAGAGGAGTTCCATCTATACAAAATCTTTCCATCTGAAATACATTAGGGATTCTTAAAGTCTTTCAAAGGAGTAAGTTATATTTATTACTTTTAAGTTAATGGTTTATAATTATGGCTTTAATATAATGACTCATCATCTTTCTTTCCATGTAAATATATCACCTCACAATTCGTAAAGTGACAAGTATTGACATAGGCACTAGGCAAATTTTAAACTCCTTAAATTACATATATAAATTAGAAAAATGTCTCAAGATTGGATTACTGAGCCACAAATATAACTGATGAAATAAATTATGGAGGAAAGTGTTGCTGTTTTGATATAAATATTTCATTCCATGATATTTTTTAGGTAAGAGCCAATAAAATGCATTATATTTTCAATATTACAGCTAATTACCTTTTTCTTTGTATATATGTACATTTTTATCACCTTATATTAAACTTTAAAAGAAGAAAATATCCTAAAGTTTAATTAAGAGTTTTAAATCACAGGGACTTACTACTTTGTATCTATGAACAGTGATAAACATTTGGTAGAAAGAAAAATACATATAATTCTTTTAGTTCAATGTGCAAGGGACATTACTAACAAAAATGATTTTAATGGTGTTTAATTTTTAATGTAACTGCTATGACATGTGTTTATATAAGAATAAATTGGTTCATCTTATTTACATTTCTTGGCCATGAAACTGTGCTTTTAATATGTTTACAAGATTATTAAAAAGAATTTGTCAAAACCATGTAGTTTCTGCATGATTGGCATTAAAGCTTTTCCTGCTGGTATTTAATGAGAGCTTTGGATCAAATGTGTCAGAAGTACCTTCTAATTAAACAACAAAAGACAAGAGTTTGTAGCAGAATGAACTTTGTTAAGACTTAAGATTTTGCTTTCCAAAGAGTTATCTGAAAACGTATATAATTTATTAAGGGTAGTTCTAGTACAAAGTAGAAAGGAACCCAGAACAGAAATGCACCTTCTCACCTTCGCAGGCTCAGGGCATCCTCCCGCACAGGCCGTCTGAGTTTCGGCTCCTTTGAATTGTCGACGCCTTCTCCTCCTCGCTCCTCCTGCCTGGTGTATCTTCATGGAAATAAAGTACACTTTTTTTCCCCAGTCCTTCATAACATTTCATTAAAGTCATATTGAAATCACAGTACTCTGCGGAGACATTTTTAAAAGGGAAGAAGTCCCTGTCCGCTCTGGCCCTCCACACTGTCGGAGCAGATTCTCCTCAATTCCGCCCGCAGTCCTCGCTGGACAGGTGAGAGGAAAGTTTCCAGAAGCTGTGGCGGCGCGCCTGCGCAGGCGGGACGGCGGGGGAGGGAGTCCACGCGCATGCGCTCAGGCCGCCGCCGCCTACCCGCCTCGGAAGCCGCCCTCCCACCCCCCAGCTTGCGGGGCCAAATTCACCGGGAAAAGGGAGCTCGAATGTAGCATAGACAAGGAATAAAGTATTTTCTTGTGGGCCCAATTATTCTCAAATTCTTAGGGCAATTTAGAATAAAATGATCGTCTACTTCTCTAGTCTTTATCTAGTTCCAATAGAAGATGTAGATGGCCTTCTACTTATTTAATTCATTCATTTAACAAGTTTAATTTAGTGAGGACCTATTTCAAAGTAGGCATTTTACAAGATACTTATGATTTGGGAAATGGCAGTGCTTCTGTATTTCTGGTCTGGTTCCCTAAACAGATGTGGCAACATTAACCAAAAAAGGGAATATGAGAAGGAGATTAAGATTATAAAGTAATGTATTATTATTTTTCTTTGATTTCATATCAGATTTATAACAAGTTGCTCGATATCTGAGGAAGTATAATGAATTAAACTTCTTCAGTTGATTTAGAAAACCTATTATGTATTTTTCTTGACTGTTTCATAAATTTTTAATTATCAAAAGAATTATATATTTTTCTCCTTCTGTTACTTGTAAATTCCTGTGGTTTTGAATGAATCTGAAACCTCAAAATTAAAACCCACATATTACAGGTTAATATTTTGCCTGACCCTATTCCAAATAAATTGAAGAATCTACCAATAAAGATACTTTTCCCCACAGATACTTTTGATTTGCTCTCTCATCTTAATTTATTTCAATTGGCATTATCAGATTCTAGACCTCACAGAAAGTTTTATTTATTCTATTCAGGCTTGGAAGTTCTTTCAAATTTAACAAGATAATACTTGGTGAAATCATTTAAATGTTCTAGGTAATATCTATAATATACAGTAGATTCACACTAAACTAAATTTATTTTTCCTTCATTCAGCTGTTAAAATCATTAAAGAAGACAATTTGATGATATAAACAAATTTTATTTAACACTTCATGAAGTGGACTGTCTTATTTCAGAGAACAGCAAAATGGGCAGAAGACAAGAAATTTTTATAGGAAAAAGAATAAAGAGCAAGGAAGAGGAAAATAAAAATTTCTGATGGGCTGAGGCTACATGGTCAACTTTTAGGGTGAGAAGATCCAGAGGAGACTTGGATTGTGGGGACCGGCAGACAGGATAGTCTGTGCTTCTGGTTAAAATAAACATTTACAGGAACACAAAAGCTACCTAAGTTTCAGTTTTCTGACTTGGTACTCGAGGCAGGTGTGGCTCTGTCTGGGACCTAGAAAGTTATTTCAATAGCGCCCTCTTTTGATCAGACCATTCAAGAGATGTGATAGCAAATATTGGTCTTAGCATGATTCTTGGTTACCGATGCCTCTTCAGGTCTCAGTGTGGTAGTCACGGAGATCTGAGAGAACTGACTCTGGTGAGAAATGTCACCTTTTTGCCAGTTATCCCAGGATCTCATCTTTAGGATCCCAGGAGAAAGGGGTTCAGAGCATGGAGCACAGTCCTGGTATATACCAGAACTTGGCAAGGCTTTCTATTAATTTTTATTTCAATTTTAGGTTTCCCTTGGCTGTTTAAGGGAATAATGGATAGCAGGTTACTGGAGAATCCCTCAGGGTCCTGTCAGCCCTGGAGGGGCCTCTATGGGGACCCTCCTTTGGGTGAAAGGGTAAAAGCCACTAACTTGGCCGACTTTTGTTTACAGTCTGGTAGTCTCTTCAGGGAAGAAGGCAATTCAGATAAGGATTAGTAGACTGAGTACTCAAGTAAAGGAGGATAGAAGGAAGTCATTATCAGTTCATAGTCCTGGTTTAGTCTTGTGTCTTTGATTTTCATTAGCCTTTTGCAGTGAATCATTCAGTGAGTGTGGTTTGTTTGTTTTGTTTTAAATTTTGAAGCCTTTTGGATGCTTCTGCATTCAATTAAAATAGCTATCCTATTCTGTTTATTTGATTTAGGAGCCCCTGCATAAGTGCACTTCTTAAGTGAACCGCTTGCCTACTTGGAACATTTCCGTGATGTCATTGTAATTCTGGTGTCTTATTAAAGATTTTTAACCATTTTTCGCAGATATCTACAACTTCTGCCCATAGTCTAGACATAAATAGTAGCTGTGCAGAGGTTACACCCTCAATGCTTTGAAGGCTGTGGATCCCATTTCTTTAGAGCTAAGCCTTGGGTCTGTTAGACCAAATGTTACCTCAGAGGGAGGTGGCCCTGGTGGGATTTTGTGGTGTTTTATAGTGTA